>NW_025544777.1:1648418-1699198 GCF_000003525.1 Blastomyces dermatitidis ER-3 | reverse complement strand
CTCAGTGAAATATGTGATTGATTTACTGTTTCAGTTTTATAAGATAATAAAGACAGTCTTAATCACTCATACACCAATGCTGCAGTCAGCCTGGTGAGTGTATAACAGTTTATTTACTCATCTTGAGAAGCAGTTGAATCACTCAAAAAGAAATTCAGTCTGAGATGATGTTATAGTGCAGGCTATTATTGCTGCAAGGAATAAACTGGCATATTACTACAGTAAAATAGAACAATCTTTTGCAGAGTACTATGCTGTAGCAGCTCTACTAGATCTCTCTTATTAAGTTAATATCTACACTTCTCAAGATTGAACAGAGGAGAAATAAGACTTATATATTAAATTAGTCTGAGACTACTACAATGCCAACTATCAGAGATTTGAATGAGCAGATATTTAAGATGTGAAGACAGTGAAATATAATTCTCTAGTAAGTAATAATCTTTGATAACACTTCATATCACATAGAACTATAATACTAACTTTGAAACAGAACTTACATACATTGATTATAACTGAAAATCAGGCAAAACTACATACTTGTAAAACTGAATTTGACTGCTATCTTCAAGATGATCTGACAAATTTACACATCAAATCAATTCTAGAGTTATGAAAAATTATTGAGAGTACATATTTAACTATTGCACTGATGACATGTGATATTCTGACAATTCCATTGACAGAGATGAGAATGAAGTGAAAGTTCAACTCAAGTTGAGATATTTGTCACTATTACTGGGAACAATTACAAGGAGAAACAATCAAGAAACTCATGATTGTAAAACATGGAATTATCAGACAGTTTAATACCTCTGATCACAGTATATCAGAGAAGTGTAGTTTTCATGAGAAAGTGAAGAATAAACTTACACAAGAATGTATTTAGTTGTTTCATGAGCATTATCAATAATCATTACCAAATTCTGATTATATAAGCAATCACTGAATGAACTGAATGAGACTGATTTTGATCTTCAGTCTCAGTCTCATTCTGATTTTGAAAGAATGATCATCTTTCACAGTTTATTCTGGAAAATTACTCTCATTTCACTGTTCTTGAATTAAATCTGGTCATTTTTCACGCCATTTCTCTCAGAAATGGTCCATTTTCAGATTTTTTTGAGGCTTGGTCCTGGTGAGACTCACGCCAAGAAATGTATGGAACCAGACCAAATGGGACCAAATGTGAAATTCATGGTCCCGCCGGCCAGTCTACTTACAAGAAAATACTTCTGACTGAAGATACAAGAACTTGTAAAGAAGATAGTAAATTCTTATACTATTTATCAGAATTCATGAGTAGTGTAGTTTAGATTATATAAAGAACTTACTTCTCTACTCATCTCATAAAAATCTTGAAAATAGCTAGAAATGAATACTCTTGTGAGTCTCTCTGAAAGCAAGAATATATATAATACCTGCTTTGACAGTGTGCTGATGATAGTAAATCACTTTATTAAGATAGTATACTTTATATTCATCTATAAAAACTTGAAGTCAAAGAATTTAACTTATATCTTCATCTGTAATATAATTCTGTTGTATGAATTATCTATAAATATTATCTCAGATAGAGAATCAATTTTCATAGAAGAGTTCTGATCTGATCTGATAACTATACTGAAGATCTTATAAGATCTAAGTATAACTTTTTATTAACAGACAGATAATCAGATAAAACATCTGATGAGTATATTAAAATAGTATCTGTAATACTTTGTTAATTATAATCAGAATGACTGAGTATATTAATTATCACTTATAAAGTTTATATATAACAACTTAAAGTATGTCAGTACAGATAAAACTCTCTTTAAGATACTCACTGAGACTTATTCATAAATAATCTTGATGAACCTGTCAGAGTACACTATAGAGTAAAATAATGTCTGTGAACAGACTGAGAGAATTCAGAAGATTCAGAAAAAAGTCTGTGAATTCTTGAGAAAGACTTAAGAGTATCAGAAGAGATACTATGACTTCAAGTATATTATAAAGAGTTTCAAGAAAGATGATAGAGTCTGACTAAGTCTAGAAAACATTATTATACAGAGATCTAGTAAGAAACTGAATCTCTTACAGACAGAGTCTTATAAGATTATAAAGAAAGTTAACTCACAGTTCTACAGATTGAAACTGTTATCTAAGTTACAGATATACAATATTTTTCATATCTCTTTACTTTATAAATATAAGAAATTCTTAGAAGAGAATTCTATAACTTATCACTTTATCTATGAAGTACTAGAGAGTGAAAGAGAATATCAGATTAAAGAGATTATTAACTTAGAGAAGTGAGATCATAAGCTCTGATTCAAGGTTCAGTGATAAGAAAGAGTATTCTGATAAGATAAATAAGTTCACTTGAGAATTATCTGAGTAGATAAAATATCTACAGAAGCTGAGATATGTCTTTTATACTATGAATTCTGATAAGTTAGAATGATATAATCTTCACTAAGAATCTGATTGTGATAAAGATATTAACACTGTCATTTACAAGTTCTAGTCTATAAGATGATGAGTTTCTACTGAGATGAACAGTCTGTAATATATATAAGAAAAGAAGAAATTATACTCTTATTAAAGCTAAAAAAATAAGAAATAAAAACAGAACTGTGAATATAATTTAGAGATTAATAAAGAAAAAATAAAGAAAATTCAAATTCATACTCTTAATATTTATAACATTTAACTTTCTCACAACTATTAATTTCTCTCTTCAAAGAAGCAGAGAGTATTATATTTATAATACAGATAATTATTATATTTGATATAAAAACTGTCTGAAATGCACAGACTTCAGAGAAGCTGAACATCAGAGTATACACAGTTATAACAGAATCTTGAAGACTGACTGTCTGTGTATGTAATCAGATATTTCTCACAAAGCTGTATTCACTCTCTCAGTTGTGCTGAAGTATTCAGTCTGAAAATAATTAAGATATAGAGAGAAGACTTATCTGTTCAGATCAACTTCTATTATAAATTCATAGTATTTATATTGTCTTAATTACCTGGATTTTACAGGTACTCAGAGACTCATCTCTTATTGATAATGAGATTACAGAAATGCACTGCAGCACAAGAATCATTGATAGAAAATCTAGACATATTCATATATATCTGATCAGAGATTGTACAGGCAGAGAAGACATTATTATAGATCTGTAGAGCTGTAGCAGACACTGACAACACTGAGAGCTTTGTAAGAACTGTCAGCTAGAATCTGTAAGAAATTACTTATAAGAAGACTTACAGTAAAGAAGAAGACTGCACTGCTTGAAGTCAGAAGCTGATCTAAGAGAGATATGAAATTGACTACTGATCTGAAGATTAAGTGCAGTGATGAGACTGAAAGAAATAAAGACACTGTTATAAGCAGTGATAGACTGACCGTGTGACCGTGTCTGAGACCAGGACCAGAATTTTTGATAGTCTCATTGTCAATTCGACAGATCTCATTACACGGTTCTAACATTAGATAGTAGTCCCATACTGTCTCAGTGGGACTTACTGTCTACTCTTGTCACATTTTCCAAATGGGACCATGATTTCCACTTCTCAATTTAAATTATTTTTATTGCTTTAAATGGCTTTAAATCTCATTTGAGTGTTACCAAAAAGCGTTACTTTTTAAAAAATTAAAAATAGTCTAAAAAAAACCTTAAAATGTCTAAAAATAGTAACTTTATGCCAAGAATGGGACTAAATGGGACCAAATGGGATCACTTTCTCATTTTTTTCAAGTCATGGTCCCATTTTAAAATCTGATATATAGTCACTTTGCATGTTTTTTTGATAGCCAGTCCCAGCGGGATTCACGCTAAGAAATGTATGGGATCAGACTAAATGGGATCAAACGTGAAATTCATGGTCCCGGCGGCCAGTCTAAGCAGTGATATCTCTGCTTCATCAGCTGATAAAAAGTGATTAGAGAAGTTATGAAAATATTCACAAGAAGCTCAGCAGCAGTCAGACATTATTTATAAAAATATTAAAATTGAAAAATTTTTATTCTTGAGAAGTTCTTGAATTAATATACAGACATTATTAGAAATACTCTCTCTCTGATATCTGAGTAAAAATACTTCACAGATAAATGAGAATACTCACAGTTTATATGAATGAGAGCTGCTATAAAAAAAGAGAAAAGAAGATAAGATTCTGTAAATAGATCTGAAATATTTATACTACTTTAGAGAGATTTACTTACACTATGAATAATCTCACAGAACAGTCAGATTACTCTAGTAAATAAAAGTAATTATAAATTGCAGATCTGAATCTTTTTATATAACTATAAAGAGTGATTACAGACTACAGACATCTTGATTCTACAATTCTATAGAGTTAATAAAAGAATGAAAAATTCCTCACAATTCTACAGTATTAAAGAATAATGATTCATAAGAATGAGTGAAAGATTAACTTGTGAATACTTCTCTTTAATAAGAGTAATCTCATAGAGAGTGATTTATCTGTGAGATGAATCTATGTAATAATTATATAAGAATCTTATAAAAATGATTAAGAGTTAACTGAAACTCTTCTATATAAAAGATATAAGATGAATCTGTGTAATAGTCAGAGAAGAATCTGTAGATTACAAAGAATCTCATAGAATAAGAAACTGAGTGACAGACTCTTTTCTCTTTATAATAATAAGAGATTTTTCCTCACTGAGATTTTTTATAGATATGAAGAATTTTTAGTGAGTATCACTGCAGTGCTGAGCTGATTCTATAAAGTCACTCAGTGAAAGACTTCACAGATGAAGTCTTAGAGAGAAGAAAATATGTAAGAAATTTCACTTCTTACAGATTCTTTATCTCTATTTCTATCTCTCATATAATTAATAGAGCTAGCAGCCCTTGACTACACACAACTATATAGACTGAAGTTCGCGAATACTATTCATAACTCAGCTTAAATGCTATTATACATTTAATCTCTACATTTTATCTTTCTATCATGAATACTTCTAGTAGTTAATAGTACATATCACGCCACGCTGCAAACATCTGAATAACCGCCTGCGAGTACTTATTCTGACATACAGACTCTTATAAGTGTAGATGAAGATCAGACTTATGAAAATTTCTATGTATAACTTCAGACATTGAATGACTGTCTTATCAAGCTCAAAAGTATACAGAACAGTGATAGAAGATATTACACTTATATATCTACACTAAGAAATAACTCAGTCACTTATACATCTGTACTGAGAAATAACAATAATGATACAGATGCTATGAACTGAGTAAACTTGAATATCTATATATAAACAAGAGTTTCTACTGTCTGAATAGACTTCTGAGTTTCTGAAATCACCTCTAAAGAAGTCACTTATTAATATTAATAAGAAGTGTGTATTAACTGTAACTGATCAGAACACATTGCTTTCAACTACTAATTAATCTATATATCTTCTCACTTAAGAGAAAGATCAGTGTCTTCTCACTTAAAGAATAAATCAGTATCTGTTCATATCAATCACATTGCATTGAAAGAAGATTCAGAAGATAACTATGAGAATATCTTAATAAAATAGAAAAAAGATTAGCTTCTGTTCAAATTTATAAACAGAAGCTTGAAGAGATTGAATAATAATAATTTAAAGAGAAAATAACAATGAATGTAATTCTTGTATTTACTGTAATAGATAATATGTATAATATAAAAGTTATAATAGACAGCAGTCTATGATATTATACAATAATTAAATCTTCAGTTATAAGATATTATAATCATCAGTGTATTCTCTTATTAAAATCTCAACTTCTCACAGAATTTGATAATTCAAAAGATGTTTGCTCTTATTATATGATGAAACTAAACATAGATGTTGAAGAATATCAATACAAAGATATCTATACATATAAAGTTAATAATCTTAATTATAATTTTATATTAGAACTTGTCTGACTATCTGAATAAGATATCTTACTGAATACTCAGAACAGAAGCTTAATATTCTCTAACAATAATAGAATTCACAAAGATGATATTCATAAAATCATGAATCTGACACAGATCTCTGTCAATGTGTATGAAATACTTTAAAAAAGAAGTTATTAACAGAATCACTGACAAGGTCACTGATAATAGAATTATATAACAATCTACTCTATCAGTCTGACTGATATTAAAAAGACTCTAGAAAAGTTATTCTGTATTATAATAACAGATTCTTACATGAAACTTTCTTAATAATATTATGAATATCTAGATGTATTCTAATAAGACAATATTATAAATATATCTCTCTTATGAGACTCAGAAGTGAATCACAGTATCAAGTTAGAAAAGAAGAATGATAAAGACTCTAAATTATCATAAGACTCTGTTTATAATATATTCTGAGATGAACTTCTTCTTCTTTGAAAGACACTCAATGATCTGTTGAATAAAGAATTTATATATATTAGTAACTCTTTCACTGCAGTCTCTATTCTCTTTGCAAAGAAATCAGATAAAGAACTCTGATTCTGCATGAACTATTAAGAACTGAAGAGATTAATAAAGAAGAACTGTTATTCTTTATCTCTTATCAATGAAACTCTAGCTCATATTGAACAAGCTCAATAATTTATAAAGTTAGATATTATTAGTATGTTTCATAAGATTTATATTACTGAAGAAGATGAGTGACTTACAGTATTCTGAACACATTATAATCTCTTTGAATGAGTAGTCACACTCTTCAGACTGACTAACAC
This sequence comes from Blastomyces dermatitidis ER-3, assembly GCF_000003525.1. NCBI lineage: Eukaryota > Fungi > Ascomycota > Eurotiomycetes > Onygenales > Ajellomycetaceae > Blastomyces > Blastomyces dermatitidis. The sequence goes on along the minus strand of NW_025544777.1, from coordinate 1,692,470 downwards.
TCTCAGTACATTTCAGAAGTATATTAACTGAGTACTTCAAGATTTTCTTGATGAATTTGTATCTATATATCTTGATGACATTCTCATCTTCACTGATGAGTTCAAGAAAGAATATCAAGAATATGTATGAAAGATATTACAATAACTATAGAAAGTAGAATTACTGATAGATAGACTGACCGCCGGGATCATGAATTTCACATTTGATCTCATTTGATCTGGTCTCATACATTTCTTGGCGTGAATCCCGCTGAGACTGACTATCAAAAAAACATGCAAAGTAACTATATATCAGATTTTAAAATGAGACCATGACTTGAAAAAATTGAGAAAGTGATCTCATTTGATCCCATTTAGTCTCATTCTTAGCATAAAGTTACTATTTTTAGACATTTTAAGGTTTTTTTTAGACTATTTTTAATTTTTTAAAAAGTAATGCTTTTTGATAACACTCAAATGAGATTTAAAGTCATTTAAAGCAATAAAAATAATTTAAATTGAGAAGTGGAAATCATGGTCCCATTTGAAAAATGTGACAAGAGTAGATAGTAAGTCTCACTGAGACAGTATGAGACTACTATCTAATGTTAAAACTGTGTAATGAGATCAGTTGAATTGGTAATGAAACTATCAAAAAATCTGGTTCTGGTCTCAGACACGGTCACACGGTCAGTCTACTGATAGATATAAATAAGTATAATTTTAAGATTAAAAGTACAAAATATCTAGACTTTATTATAGAAGCTGATAAGAAGATCTGAATGAATTCTGAGAAGGTCTCTGCTATTCTTGAATGAGAGGTCTCACACACTGTGAAAGATGTATAAAGCTTCATCAGATTCACTAACTTCTATCAGTGATTTATATAAAACTTCTCAGATATTATGAGATCACTTACAGAACTCACTAAGAAAGACTCAGTATTTCAATGATCAGTGAATACTGAAGCTGCATTTACATAAATAAAGAAGATATTCATTAATGTCTCTCTACTAATAATATTCAATTCTGATTATAAGACAGTTATTGAAGCTGATTTCTCTAACTATATCATAGAAGAAGCTATATTACAATATAATAATGAAGATATCTTATAATCATGCATTTTTATATCTAAGAAACTGAGTTCTGCTGAATGCAATTATGAGATCTATGATAAGAAACTTCTCACAATTGTACACTGTTTAGAAGAATGAGACTCTGAACTCTGAAATGTCTCTGAATTTGAGATAATCACAGATCATAAAAATCTCAAGCACTTCACTACTATGTAAGAATAAGTGCTCGCAGGCGATTATTCAGGTGTTTGCAGCTTAGTGTGATATGTACTGTTCACTACTAGAAGCATTTATAGTAGAAAGATAAAATATAGAAATTAAATATATAATAGTATTCAAGCTGAGTTGTAAAGAGTATTCGCGAACTTCAGTCTATATAGTTGTATGTAGTCAAGAGCTGCTAACTCTATTAATTATGTAAGAGATAGAAATAAAGATAAAGAATCTGTAAGAAGTGAGATTTCTTACATATTTTTCTCTCTTTAAGACTTCATCTGTGAAGTCTTTCACTGAGTGATTTCATAGAATCAGGCTCAGCACTGCAGTGATACTCACTAAAAACTCTTCATATCTATAAAAAAAATCTCAGTGAGGAAAAATCTCTTATTACTATAAAGAGAAAAGAGTCTGTTACTTAATTTCTTATTCTATGAGATTCTTTATAATCTATAGATCTTTCTCTGACTATTATATAGATTCATCTTACATTTTTCATATAGAAGAAGTCTGATTAAGTCTTAATTATTTCTACAAGGTTTTTGTATAATTATTACACAGATTCATTTCACATCTTTCAATCTGAAAAGTTTCAGTTAATCTTCAATTATTTTTTCATGAGATTCTTGTATAACTATCACATAGATTTATTTCACAGGTGAATCACTTTCTATAAGATTATTCTCATCAAAGAGAAGTATTCACAAGTTAATCTTTCACTCATTCTTATAAATTATTATTCTTTAACACTGTAGAATTGTAAGGAATTTTTCATTCTTTCATTAACTCTGTAGAATTGTAGAATCAAAATATCTGTAATCTGCTATAATATAACGGAACTGAAGCAGTAACTAGTCAGCAGTGTCATGTAGAGATAGTTATTTGAGAAGCTGTATAAGTGAGCTTGACTATCTTACTTAAATAGTGAGCTCATAGACTACAGAGTTATTGTGAGAATATCACAGATATGATACTTAGTATACTAAGAAGATTGTATGAGATACACAGTAACTCTTATATATATTTCAGTAGAAGAAAAAACAAATCACTGACTTCTTTGATAAGAAGTCAGCATCTAGCTGTTCTATATAGATAATGAATGAATACTCTTCTCTTATTTCATAAGTGAGAATAGCCAGAGTAATACCTCAGCAGTGTCTTATTATTAAGAAAGAGTAATCTGCTGATCTTATATAGAAGTAAGATTCTTATATTTATTAATCAGATCTTTCTATGATATATCTGAATGATATTATAGAATAATTATAAACTAGTTCAGATAGAATAAAATCATCTATATAAAAGTAATAAACTGTATAAAACTATAACAGAGTCTTAGCATAGCTGAGAGTATAACAATACTCTCTTCTTTAAAAGCATAGTCTCTATACTCTCAAGATTATCAGATTAGAAATTATCTTTATTATATAGTAACAGTTACTAACTGATTAATAGTGTATATACTGTATAAAGAAATAGATGAGTTTTTCTACTGACTGTGTAGATCTTTCTTTTTTCATCTTCATTTAAATTAAATATATGATAAGTGAGTTTCTTATATATTAATTTAAAATGTGAAAAATATAGTTAATAAGTGACTTACAGATCTCTCAATATATTTCATTCTATATATAAAATTCTCTGCAAAAGTGATGTATTTTAGAGATAAAGCTAATAGTAGTGATAGAATGTTTTGAAAAGATTCTTCTCTCTGTGAAACATTTTTCTTTTCTCTCTCTCAATTGCAACAGTGAGTGTATGAGAGTATTATTCTTGAAGAATAATAAAGAGCTTATTCTGACATTTTCTAGTGAGTAATAAACATCTTTGTGATGCAGCTGCAGCCTCTGTAACTGTCAAGAAAGTCAGATTGAAGGCAGAGACAGCAGTGTCAATGAGCTGTGAGAGCACTGCTCTTATTATCACATCTTCTTTCTCTTCTGCATCTCTTGCAGCTGTGGTGATAGTAGCTGCATCTTGCAGTGAGATGTCATTCCTTCTGCTGGTTAGTTTGTCTGTGTCTGATCTGTTCTCTGCCTCTTCCACCGCTGTTGCAACGCCGCCCCCTCTCTCAATCAACACAGTGGCATATAACTCTGTGTAATCATTCAGAGAGAACTCTGAAGAGAGCTTCATTTCAGAGACAGCAGCTCTGAGAAGCTCAATCTGTAGTTTCTCTCTCACATGTCTGAGCTCTACTTAAGATACTGTGAAGTTAAGTCTGCAGAGTTCTGCAGTTTCTTTATCTTCTCTCTGTGAGAAGGCTCTGATGCAGTCTCTGACTAACACTGCTACTTGTCTGCACTGTGTTAAGCAGCTGAAGAAGAGAAGAATCTTATATATCTATCTCTTCTCTCACTTCTGTTATTTTCATTATATCTGTAATAATAACTTCTATCTCTCTGTAAGTATTATCTACTCTACAAGAAGATATTATATCAGCTCTGATAAGAAGTTCAGATATCTAAGTAGTACAGAGCAAGAATCTCAGAGCTCTAAGCATTGATAGATTCTATTAAAACTGAGAAGATCTCTCTTACTTATTTATAAAAGAAGATAAAAGCATGAATCTCTAAGATAAAAAAACATCTCAGAATGACTGATCTTAAGAAGAAATCAGTCAGTATCACTATTGAAAGTATTATAAAGATTAATTACTGATTGAAGAGAATCTCACTTCAGTTGAAACAGATAACTGAGATATTTTATAAGTTAATAAGTTAATATTTTCAGTATCTCTCATGCTTTTCTGTAGTATGCTTCTCTACAGTGTTATAGTACTAACTTCTCAGCAGATAAAGATATCAGTGTCAGAGACTTCAATAGTGAAGAATGAGTTTAATGAGAATATAATTATTGATAAATAGACTCTGATCTCTCTTTTTACTTTTTCAGTGAGTTATAGCTCTATTAGAATAGCAGCAGTCTGTAGATTGATAATATTAATCTTTATTAATTTCAAATATTTCTTTCTTTTCTTATTAATCACTTCAGAAATTTTACACTTATATAGTTTCATTAAACTTCTAAAAAACTCTTTGAGAGAAAATAGAAGAAGAGTGTTACAGAGCTTATAAGATATCAGCTTATTACTATGAGATTATCTCTAAAAAACTCTTTGAGAAAAATAAGAAGTCTTAAGTAATATTTCTTATTCAATATCTCTGATATATAACAGAGTGATCTCTACTAACTATCTCATAGCTTATAATCTCTTTCTCAGTATTTTTCAAATACTTAAGTAATTCTTATAAATTCTCTGATAATAAATAATCTTCTTATTTAATAAGATATTGAAGCTTACTGTAATATATTCACTTATTCAATATTTTCTTTATAAGATATTCAGTATCACTCTCAATCTTAATAATATTCAGCTAAGACAGCTCTGTCTCAGAATATTACTTATAGAGCTTTAAATAGAAAATGTGAAAAACAGAATGAATTGATTTCAATTCTATGAATAATTTCAACTTATATATCTGTTTACTTATCACTCTTATTACTGAGAAAGATTCTAGTCACTACTTAGTACTTACTAAGCTTCTTACACAGTCTCATTATCTTGATATTCTTTACTGAAAGTAGTACTTAATTCTCTATTAAGAACTTCATTGAAAGATATTTTCAATTATAGTATTTTATCTACTACTTCTGAGTGTGATGAATACTTTTCATCATCTTCTTATAAATTTTATTTAAAAGTTTCAATCTCACTTTTACTTCTAATACTGAGAAATACTTTATTCTCTATATCTGTTCAACATTCTGACTGTCTATTTCTTTCTTTCAAATATTATTCACAATATCATTGAGTAATAAAGAATTATATTCTATAATAAGCATAGAAAGAAGATATCTTTAAGATTACATTCTTTATATTATTATATACAAATTCAGTGATTAGAAGATATTTAAGTTAATTATTCTAATAATATAAATAGAACACTTAAAGATACTGTTCTAGAGTCTGATTCTAATATTCAGTCTGATCATCTGTCTGCAGATGAAATATGATACTGAGAAGACATCTTATTATAAGATGATAGTAAAAAGTCAATCAGTATTTACTGATGAAGAGAGATTCTCAATCTATTATCAATAATTTTGAAGCATCATGATTATAAATGATAATATTTAAAAACAGATCAGTTAATTCAGAGGCTTTAATCTTTTTATAAGTAGAGATATATCTGATCATCTTCATAAAGCAGTTAACAATGACTAAAATTAAGTCATATTCTTTGACTCTTGTTAACTTCAGCAGATCAACTATGAAATTCATCAATAGATTCTGTTATAAGCTTTTTAAAACAGGCAGTGATATCAACTCACTGTATTACTTATACTGCAGAATCTTTATTCTTTAATAGATATTATAAGTCTTAATATACTCTTTAACATCTGTCTGAAGCTTGTCTTAAATATATTTATATTTTAGAAGCTTCTCAGTCTTCTCTAACTCAAAGTGTCTCATATAAGAATTATTATGATGAATTCTCAATAACTTCTGACACACTGCTCTGTTATAAGAGATGAAGACTGAATCATTCAATAGTAGAAGTTCACATTCTTCTAGTTATCAGTAACTTGATTTCTTAGCAGTATTATTCTGCTCAGAGTCTGTCTCTTTTAAGTTCAAATCAGATTCTTTCTTCTTCAACTTCTGAATTCAAGCTGTAGTAGAGATATTCCTCTTCTATAACTTATCAATGAATTTTAAAAATAGTCAGATTGAAAGATTGTAGATCATTTCATTCTTTATTAATTCAATAATTGTAAAATGTGATATAAGAAGCTCATGATCTTCAGTGTCAGCTCTCTGCAGAGACTCAGGTTTTCTTTCATCTTCTATACTGAGTTATGCAGCTGTCTTATCAGCACTGTTTTCAAGCTTCAGAGAATCTTAATTCTCTGTAGTCAGCTTCTTCTGCAGTGATGATAGAGATTCTTTTATAGAATTCTTCTTCATATTAACAATATTATAATCAGACTGTCTAGACAGTGTATCAGCAGAGTTAAGTCAATCTGAATGATATCAGATATAGAAATCATACTCTGAAAGCAGCTTCACTCACCTGACTTAACATTCTATTAACCTCTTTGTTATTAAGAAGTAATACAGATTTGCATGATCAGTGAGAACTTACACTGAATACTTATTACTCTGAAGATAATATTATCAGATCTTAAAGAATTTGATAATTGTTAACATCTTCTGATTATAAGTATTATATCTTCTCTGTGTAAGTAATAACTTCTTGAAGAAGAAGATCACTGATCTTCATTCACAGCATTTTATAGACTTCATACAAAAGTCTTCTCTCATAGATAATTCATTATCTGTTTTCTTAGAGATGATTATTCTCTGATTCTTTCAATATTAAAAGATCTTCAGTGTTAACTGTGAAAAGATTTCACAGATTCTATTCTCAGATATATCAGTCTCACACTGACTGAGTAAGTTGAGATTAAAGTGATTCAGTATTGTGACATCTGTGAAAGCTTATTTCAATTCTGCAAACATCTGCACAGTGTCTTGAATAAGAATAAATAATCTCATTTTTCTGTCTTTCACACTTTTCTTTAACAGATCTGTAAGAGAAGTAGTAATCTGTGAATATACATAGATGAATCATCTGTAGAAATTCATAAATTCTAGAAACATCTGCATCTTGCAGTATATTCGTGACACTGATCAGTTCTCAATGATAAAGACCTGACTTCTGTTTATTGAAATGCTATTTATCTCAATAATATAATCTAAGAAATCAATCTTCTGCATGTAGAATGAGCATTTTTTAGTGTTTGTATAGAGTTGATATGATCTCAAGTGACTCAATACTTCTTGAACATGAGTATCATGTTCTTTCTCTGATTTCAAGAAGATTAGAATGTTATTCAGGTATACTATGCAGGAGACATTAACAAGACTCTGCAGTGTCTTATTTATATAGGTCTGAAAGATGACTGAAGTGTTACAAAGATCAAAAGATAAAACAAGATATTCAAAATTACTGTATTTAGTACAAAAAGCTGTTTTTCAAATATCATCTTTATTAACTCTGATTCTATGATAGACATTCTGTATATCAATCTTTGAGAACATCTTTGCTTCAGATAATCAATCAATCATCTTGTCAATTAATGATAATGAATAGTGATTCTTAATTATCATCTTATTAAGACCTCTGTAGTCTACACATAGACATAGCCTATCATTCTTCTTGAGTATAAAGAGTATAGACATCTCTGCTCAACTCTTTGATAAATATATTCAGTTCTTTGATTACACTTCTTCAAGATATTTGCACAGAATATTCAATTTCTTTACAGATAAGTTATAAAGAGGCTCATACAGCACTGTTACACTGTCTTGAAGATGAATCTTATATCATATCTTGATATCAGGAAACTTTACTACTTCTCTTTCTGAAAAAACATTCTTAAAATCTGTAAAGAGACATCATATACATTCATCTTCAATGACAGATACTGCTGCTAATCTTGTAGTGAGGGTGATGACTTCTTCATCTGTTCTCAAGTCTCAATCACCTGCTACACAGTATATCAACTCAATCTTTTTCTCAAGATTCTTTCAATAAAACTCTTCAGATTTCTCTATCACTGTCTCTTTCTTAGTGAGACAGTACTGTCACATCTGAGTAGACTGACCGTGTGACCGTGTCTGAGACCAGGACCAGAATTTTTGATAGTTTCATTACCAATTCAACAGATCCCATTACACAGTTCTAACATTAGATAGTAGTCTCATACTGTCTCAGTGAGACTTACTGTCTACTCTTATCACATTTTTCAAATGAGATCATGATTTTCACTTCTCAATTTAAATTATTTTTATTGCTTTAAATGACTTTAAATCTCATTTGAGTGTTATCAAAAAGTGTTACTTTTTAAAAAATTAAAAATAGTCTAAAGAACACCTTAAAATATCTAAAAATAGTAACTTTATGTCAAGAATGGGACTAAATGGAACCAAATGAAATCACTTTCTCATTTTTTTCAAGTCATGATTCTATTTTGAGATCTGATATATAGTCACTTTACATGTTTATTTAATAATTAGTCCCAGCGGGATTCACGCCAAGAAATGTATGAAACCAGACCAAATGAGACCAAATGTGAAATTCATGGTCCCGGAGGCCAGTCTACATCTGAGTGACTCAGTCAATGAGAGAATTGTTTTCTCTCAATCACAGAAGACCTAGAATGACATTCTCATCTATAATATTAACTGTATAAAGAAGCAGACTGCTCTTCTTGAAGGTTTCTTCTGAGTCTGTGATCACACACTTCACTTGAATTATGCTAAAATGATGATATTTTGTTTCATCAGCAAATTTCACATGATCTGACAGGTCTATCTTCTTTCAACTCTTCATCAAAGAAAAGAAATAGAATATGAAGTTAGTATTTATCTCAGAGTTGAGTAGACATCTCACTGATACCTTCTCATTCAGAGTATATATTGTGATTATAACATGAACTCAGAAACATGAGAATTGTCAATTCTTCATTTCTTTCTCTTCTTTATCTTTTACAGATATGTTTGTCAGAAGAGAAGTTGACTTTGAGAAGATATCTTCTCAGTTTCTTTCCTTCTTTAGCTTCTTGTAATCACTGACATAGTGTTCATCAGCTTCACAGTTGAAACAGAGATCTTTATTAAATCTTTTTTAATATTTCTTCACAGTGAGTGAAGAATCAGAATATACAAAGACTCAAGAATGAATCTCAAAGCTCAAACACAGTGTTCAAACTGTCAAAGATATGAACACTTTACAATCTTCTGTTTCAGAGACTCAAAATGTGCATTCTATACCAGAGATCACAAAACTAGTAAGCATAAATGTGAAACATGCTCAAAAAGAAAGAGGTGAAATATGTCAACACACTCTGCTTAAATGCTCTAACTGCAAAGAAAAACATGCATCTAGCTCAAAAGAATGTATGTTTGCTTCAAGAACTCAAAAGAACTGAAGAAAAGATGAAGCTCAAAGCAAATCTAAAACTGAAGAGAATAGTCAAGCCAGTAAACTCACAACTGCAAGCTCAAAAAGAACAAACTCTCAACTATCTAAATCTTCAAACTCTAATTCTCCAGCTAAATGTAAACAGAATTTGAATTCTCAAACTTCTGTTAAGATTAGAGAATTGAGAAATGACTCTGATGATAAACTAGATATAATGCAAGCAGTTGAGATTTCTACTTTTCAGAATAGTTATAATTCACTATCTGATGATAGTGATTAGATTCTACTCTACTCTCTTTTAGTATGAATATACAACAAAAACAACAAAAAAAGTTTAAAAACTCTTCAAAAATCACATTTATTCAAAATAATGTGAATAGAAACTCAAATTGCATTTATTCTTGTCTTCAAATTGTATTTGAATAAAAAGTTGATTTTATACTGCTTCAGGAGCTGAATTTTAATGCTGAGCAAAAATATGTCATTTCTCATTTAAGCTACTACTGCTTTTTACCTCAAAAGTCTGAGATAAAGTCAAGAGTAGTGATCTATGAAAGAAAGAGATCAAGATATCAATTTAATCTAAGATTTGTGATTCGGAAGAACGTACGACCGTCGGATAATAACGCGGCCGCTTCCGAACTACTAGCGTACGCGTACGAGTATAAAGGGGCCATAGCGGCCGCTAATTAAATTAGTGTATGAGATTCAATATATAAGAAGCCGGCGTACGCCTGTAATTGTACACTGGCTTAAGCAACCTTTGAATCACATCTGATAGCATGTCTAAAAACTGGTGAGAAGTGCAGACTTCTTCAGAGCATGATAATTTCATCTATGAAGTGATTCATAGTTATCATGTCAGAGTGGTTCTAGAATGTCTCAAAAGATAGCATATGAAGAGCAGTGAGCAGAAGAGCATCTGATTGATACTGCTTTGCTTGTTGAGGGAAAACTTCATACTCAGGCAAATGCCATATATGTGAACAGATGAGATGTGAGAAAAGAAATGAGAGTGATGAATCAGATTCAAAGAAGACTGCTCTCCACTCAAAGAGATAAAAGAGAGAGTGGTCATCACTGAAGTCATACAATGATAACAGAAATCATATAACAATACAGTGATATAATGATATAACAATAGACATTATACAATTAACAAGAAAATCACTGAAATGAATATCTTCTCTAGCTGATATAAACAACACTCTTCTCTGCTATCTGAACTGAAAGATAGGCAGAACCTCTCAGAGAGTTTACTCAAAGCAGTGAGAAAAGCAGCTGAAATCACTGAACTGAAATCAAAGCTCTGTACATGTACAAGAATTCTAAACAAGATTGAGGTCTTGTGTATACAGTGACAGGCTGAGGTGAAAGTCAAACAATGATTGACATTTACTGTGAATTAAGTATTCACTATGAAGAGCTTCACTGATGCAATCATCATCATTAATAAGAATAGAGAAAATCAGATCTTAGGCCTGCAGCAGAAGATTAAATGATTACACAGACAGATAACTATACTGAATCTGAAGATCTCATCACAATTATTCACAATCTCTTTAGAAGCATACACACTATCAGAGACTGCTGTGCAGAATGAGAATCTGAGCATGAGATATATCAAGTCAGAAGATCTACTGAAGTCACTAAGCTTTAATAACAACTGAAAAAATGATGCTGCAATCAGCTGACTAAGTCAGATGCAATCATATTATCAGATTGAATGTAAACTCATAGACAGATAGTTAACAGAATTTCAACAAGTCTTAAGATCTGCTGTGTTTCTACACAGAAAAGCAAAGTCATTATAAATGACTGATGAAAAGATAAATCTTACAGATCTGAAGTGATATCTATTCTCATGAATATGAAATGAGTTTTTCAAATGAATCTTGCACAACTTTGAGAAAGTGAATGTATGAGATAAGTGTTATAAACACTTCACTGAGTGTAGACAAGTGAGTAATCTTACATCATACTTCACACACTTCAGTTTACACTATCTCATATTGAATGAAGAGCTTTCAACATCTTTCTGTCTACAGATCTTCATTCATGACCTTACACCTGAGTTAAGAGTGAAATGAAAATGCTTAATCTCACAGCTAGACACAGTGAAGAAAACATATAACATTCTCATTATACAGAAATAAGCAAGTTAATTATAACAGAAAATACTGCAATTGAGTATATCTCAGCAGAGAATGAGTAATCAGACTTCTATAACACAAGTTATATATCTGAATATAATGAATCTAGATCTGAATATTATTGCTAAAGCACTGAATTCTCTGAAAAAGAAATTCTCTGAGTGAAAATCTTGATATTATAAGTATTGAGCTTGTTTCAACTGCAGACATTAAAATCATGATGCAAAAGATTGCATTCAGCATACACAGTTAAAAAACTAGCAGAATCAGTGAGCTCAGAGACACTCACTGATATTCTATGAAAAGTCTTCAAAGTGAAAGAGATGCCTGTGTTAGATGATTCTCTAAATTCTGTGAATATAAAGAAGAAGCAGGCTTCTGAATAAGATGTGAGTGAGAATGATAAAGTGAATACTCATCTCAATGCCTTGAGGCCTGAAATGTTAATGTATAGAGAGTACTTGAGTAAGAATTGAGAGATGGCTGCAAAAGTGTTAGCAGATATAGAAGCTTCTACACAATATATTAATAATTATATAATCTGAAGATTGAAAGAGATCTGCTGAGTGAAGAATTCTTAATATATAAGATTATCTGATAACTGATATTTGATATCACCTGCAAGAGTAAGAGTTCTCTTGTACTTCAGAGAATGATCTTGCTATATTTGAGTGCAAGAGCTGCAGAACATGAAATATGACCTTATTCTCAGACTTGATTGATTTCAAAGATTCAATTCACAGATTCAATGATATACATGTTATATGCAGTTGACTGATAGAAAGAAAACAGTTCATACAATTCTATCAACTGATATGAGAAGGACATTTCATGTCTCTGATATAGAAGAGTTAAATCTGCTTATACATTAATAAGTAAAGAGAACAATTTACAAGATCTCATCTGAAAGCATTCTGTATATTATATAGAATCTGAAAGCAGAGAAAACTAAGATAAGAAATATACAGAAGAACAAGCATATGAAGAAGCTTCTGAAGAAGTATAAGAAGGTCTTCTGAACAGATCTTTCATCAGAATTGCTGCTGAAATGAGAATTTGTACATGAGATTGACACAGGGGATGTAAAACCAGTCAATCAAAATGTGTATCCTCTGTCACAAATGCACCTTAAAGAGCAGAAGTGTCAGATCACAGACCCTCTAGAATGTAGTCTCATAGAACTCTCATCAAGTGTGTGAGGCTTTCCAGTTCTATTTGTGAAAAAGGTGAGTGAGGAGTGATGAATGTGTATTGATTATTGAGCACTTAATAAGCTTATGATCAAGAATGAATATTCACTGTCATAGATTCAACAACAGTTGAATACAGTTGAAAAAACTCAATATCTATCAAAGATCAATCTTCTCTCAGAATACTGGCAGATCTGTATAGATGAACTGTCAGTTCTGTGAACTGTATTTAATATACAATGAGAAAAGTTCAAATTTCTAGTAATGTCATTCAGTCTGATAAATGTGCTCACTATCTTTCAAACAATGATGAATATGATTCTTTATAAACAGAATGAAATCTCATGCCTCATATATCTTGATGACATTCTAGTCTTTTCAAACTTATATGACAAATATCTGAAGCATCTCAATGAAGTGCTTATAACTCTGACAGAGTATAAGCTCTACATTAAATCAATCAAGTGTGTGTTTGAAATGAAAGAGTTGAAGTTCATGAGACATGTAGTGAGTGATGACTGTATACATCTTATCTCAGAGAAATTGAATATTATAGCAAATTGAGCATGACTGAGAAATGTATATTATGTATGACAGTTTCTTGAGTTAGTCTTATATTACTGCAGATTCATCAAGAATTTTGTATGAATATCTACATCACTCTCAGATCTCTTAAGAGAAATGAATGCAAATCTGTCAAAGAAGAAGTTTTGTTCAATCATCTGAAATGCTGTGTGTGAAGAGACTTTTCTCACACTGAGAGAATGTATAATAACATTCTCAGTGCTTATTCAATCAGATTGTAATAAACCTTTCTACATTGAGATAGATACATCTGAATGAGCTATTGAAGATACTCTTCTACAGATGGGAAAGAATAGCAAGCTGCATCTGATGATGTACAATAATAGAAAACTATCAGATGTTGAGCTCAATTACTCAGTGCATGAAAAGAAATTACTAGTGATTAAGTACACACTGATGTTGTGAGATAGATATATTGATAACAGATATACAACAACAGTGATCACAGATCATGAAAGCCTTATCTATCTACAATTGATGATAAAACCTTTCAAATACTTAGCATGTTGAATCTCAGAGTTTCAAGTATACAATCTTAATATCAAATACTGAAAGAGATTGAATGCAGTGATGCCTGATGCAATCAGTCATAGACCTGATTTCATGAGTGAGAATTCTGTGAATCAGGCACAAGAGACATTCATGTTAAATGTACTGAGAGAATACAAGGAATCAGAATGAGTGAACATCATAATCTCTCACTTGAAGAATGACAAGATGTCAGATGATAAGCATCTCACAAAAGTAGTAGAAGAGATGCTTTCAAACTTCAAGCTGAGAAAATTGAAAAATGATGTTATGCTTTACTGTGATCTAGAATACACAGAAGCTCTCTATCTAGAATCTTTATTCAGATATGATTTGATAGCTCACATGCACAAGGAATTCAGCCACTTAGAAAGCTCTGAACTTATGAGTGTACTTGAATCAAGAGCATACTGATCAAGCATGACTGAGAACATTCAGATGTATGCTCATGAGTGTCTGAATTGTCAGGTTGTGAAAGAATCTAAGAAAGGGTTAGAACATGAGAAAGCATAATATCAGATGAAGTGTATGATACAACTGTTTGAATGATGAAAGATGAATCTCATAGACATATTGCTGTGAATGTCAAATGAAAATTGATGAATAATCACTGCTATTGATTATACTACTGACTAGCCAGTTATGAAAGCAGTTTCAGAGGTGATAGAGAAGATAGTGATGAAGTTTCTACATAATGAGATCTATGTCAACTATAAAATGCTGTGTGAGATTCTAACTGATAACAGTGCAAATCTCATAGAAGAAGTGATGAGGCATTTCATGAGTCAGTTACAGACAAGACATTGTAGAACAATATTATATCATCTGTGAATAAATGAGAAGATGAAACACTTAAATGAAATCTTGAGCAACATGCTGATGAAATATCTAGTGAGCAAGCCTACAAGATTATGAGATGAATATCTCAGACAGGTGCTATTAATCATGTGAATTCAGCAGCATGCAGTCTTCAAGCATTTATCATTCTATCTATTGTATGAATTGCATCTGCGCATTCTGGAGAATGCTTCAGAAAAGATGGGAGAGGAAATAGCAGTTATAAATGCAGCAGAAACAGCAGTTGCAGATGCAGCAGAAACAGCAGTTGTGAATACAACAGTCACAGACACAGAATCAAGATTGAAAGAGATCAGTCACACATGTACAAAAGCTAACAAGTTACTTCTGAATTAAGCAATTCAATCAAAAAAAATACAAGACTCACTTGTTAAGGAATTAAGTCTCAAGATGACAACATGAGTTCTCATATACAATGAGAGTTCTGAGAAGTTTCAATCTAGATAATTTGAGTCATATAAAATTCTCAAATCACATTCTCTGAGAATGTACACATTGGAAGAATCAGAGAAACAGGTCTTATACAACTTAATCAATGATTCATGACTTGTGAAAGCAAAGATGTAAGACTTAAGTGAATTATAGTTATTCACAGCACTATTATCAGCATTGAAAAAGAAGAGACTTACAATTGAAAAGTCTTACAAAGTAAGAGAAATCATAGATACTTACAAATCAGATGATCTCACTTATTTCAATCTTTCTATGATTATAAGAAAAGAATGAAAAGCAATGAAGAAATCAGATAAATGTCACACTTCAATAAGTGATGAGACTGTAGCTGATTGTATGATAATGCACTGCAGACAGTGAGTGTAATACAGTAAAGAGTGATCTCAGAGTAGCAGACTTGTATGTAAGTCAGGTCACAGAAGAAAAAGAAATTCAGAGTTGAATTTAACTGTTTACATCAGTTCAATTGTGAAGATCACAGAGAATAAACTATCTGAAACATTCATAGACACATGAGACCAAGTCATCTCAATCCCTGAAGACACTCAGAGGTTGAGTGAGATTAGTTTCAATGAGCTGTTCACTGTAGTGGTCTGAGTGAGTGAAGAGAGACAGTATAATGTGTGAGACAGAATCACAAAGATGAAAGCTGCTGAACCTAGTCACTGAACACTGTATCATATAGAGATCGCGTAAGAGTAGTGACTAGCAGATAAAGAAAAAAGTGTAAGAAAAAGAAAAGAGATAATGAATTGATTATCAACTGTAAGAATCAGCTGTAAAAAGACAAATGTTATCATACACACTTCATTCATTTTCATACATCACATATTTAATCTATTTCCAACATCACATCATCTGAAAAATGTTAAAAATAAAGGAAATCTCAAAACTCAAGATCTGCAAGGGATTCAAGAGTTGTAAGTCACTCTTGCAATAATGCTGTGCATGCCTCTAACTTCTCTACTGCTCTGCATACAACATTAATGTCATTTATTGCAAGATTGACTGAAATGTCAATATAGAAATGTGTACACATACATGTAGAGAAATTGAAGAAGAGTGTGAGACCCACAGAACCAGGAGCTAAGGAAGAAGGAGCAGAGGCAGAAGAAATGAAAGAGAGAAATGCAGAACTGAATAAATGATGAGAGTCACCTGAGGCTGAACACTTACAACTCAGTGTGCACACAACCTTTCTCACAGAAGAGAAAGAGAAAGTGATGAGAGAAGCTTGAGAGTGAGAGAAGATAGTCTCAGTGATGTTGTTATCTTTGATTAGAATGATCTCTGACACTGAAGTAACTAAGAATCATTGTTAGCATATGAAAATTACAAACTCAGAAGTGAGAACAGTTACTGAATGAACATTCACTGACCTTAGAGTTGTATGCACAATTACAACATGCATGAGGTTTCTCAGAAAGAGAGAGAGAGACACAGAGAAATACAGAAAGCAGAATGCAGCATGTGAACAGCTCATTCTTACAATGACATTTCAGACAAGATGTATAAGTCTCACATCTGTGAGTGTAAAAGAGTACAACATCTGTGTTTCTGTTTCTGAAAACACAGATATCTTTTGCCTGCATCACAAAGTCAGATGACAGATATCAGAGAATAGGCTGATACAAATCTATTATTCTGAAGAAATTCATCAGAGTGAATGTTTTCATAATATTGAACTTTACAGTTGTAAAAAGCTTCTTGATATCTGTGAATATCACAACTTCATGTATAGTAAAACTCATAATAATTTTCTCTAAGAATAGAAAAATCAGCATCAGATTGAAAAGATGAAAAGAAAAAGACTTACAATCTTAACACTGTTGAGAAGAGAGATAATTCTCTAGTATAAATAAACAATTGTCTTATTATGAATATTTAAAATGAATGTAATAATCAGTGTCTGTAACTGAGCTTTAGATAGTCATGTTATATACAGTCTTCATACAATAAATTATTCTGAGATTTGATAAGAAGAGCAGAAGTGTACACACTGAGAGACATGGTTTATTAAGTCTACACAACATCTTCTTGAAATGGGGAGAGCTGATAACAAAAGCAGAGACAGTAAAACCAGAAGTGGCAGGAGTGAGAATCGCGGGAACAGGGGTAGTGAGAGCGGGAGAACCAGACACAGGGGCAGGTGTAGAAGATTGAGAGGGAGTGGCAGAGAAAGAAACAGAGAGGACAGAAGAGAATGTGAGAGACTCAGTCATACATGACATGAACAATTCCTTCATTATCATGTTTTTCAAGTTCTCAATCAATGATTCAACATTGAGATCACTATTATCAGCAGACACAGATCTGTCAATGTGTGAAGATTCTATATAAATAAAAACAAACATATCAGTATCTGCATTCATATAAAATCATGTCAGAAAACATGATCAGAAACCTGCTGAGAAGAAGAAACAGTCAAGAGTATATAAGAAGATGAAGAAGATGTGTTATTATTCATGATAATACATCATTCTAATGATTATTAGAAGATAAATAAGTTCTGATCATATTTCACAACATATTACACTTACTGCTAACAAACTGTCTGATATAAGCACTATGATGACACTTGTTGTGAAAACAGAGAGTCATTGTCAGAAACATGTACAATGTGATAGAAGAACAGATGAGAAGAGTTGAACAGAAGAAGAGATAGAAATCTTGAATGAGATAGTGATGTTCAATGATAATGATGATGAAGAAGATAATTGAAGAATGAGAAAAGTTAGTGAATGAGTGATGTAATATAGTGAAAGTTTCTTTGTGAGAGTGTACATAGAATACTAGCTGAATCAGAGATAGATCACATAATTGTGAAATGCTAGTAATGAGCTAATCTGCATGAAGCTAGGGTGTATAATATGGTCATGTGAGTGTGACTGAATCTGGTGAGGGAGAATGTGGTTTGGAAGAACATACGACTGTCGGATAATAACGCGGCCGCTTCCGAACTACTAGCATATGTGTACAAGTGTAAAGGGGCCATAGCGGCCGCTAATTAAATTAGTGTATGAGATTCAATATATAAGAAGCCGGCGTACGCCTGTAATCGTACGCTGGCTTAAGCAACTTTTGAATCACAGATTTGATATCATGTCTGACCCTGATATTCTGATGAGTGATATTATAGATAAAGAGAATAAGTTTAATACTATACAGCTCATAAATATCTATAATGAAAAGTCATTGAAGAAAAATAATAACATCTGAACAATTGATAGAGGATTTCTGAACATAACTTCATCAAGAAACTCTATAATTGCAGAAGATTTCAATAAACATCATCTCTGATAAAATTCAGAATACAAAAGAGCAGTAAGAGCTGATAATCTGATTAAATAAATCTTTAAGTATTCAATAGATTTGATTAATAAGTCTGATCAATAAACATTCTTAAGAAAAGATATGAAACAGAAATCTATTATAGATCTAATCTTCATATCACAAAATCTAATAGAAAAAAGACTTGTAAACTGAGTTATTGATTCAAATGAGACATCAGAATCAGATTATGAAATTATTCAATTTGATATTGAACTGAGTGAGAAATAAATGAGTGAAAATTCTCTTCTCTCTAATCAGTTTAACTTTGAAAAAGCTGACTGAAAGACAGTTGAAGAAAGCATAAAACTGTTAAAATCTGCAAGACAGAGTAAGCTGTATTGAAATTCTGATCAAGATATCTTAAATAAAATGCTTGAGAATAGAGTGAAGCTCATTACATCTATTATTCTAGTAAGTATTAAAGATAATATTTCAAAGAGAAAGTCTTCTGAGTATTCAAAATCTTGATGAAATGAGAATATCATATCTAAAAGAAAACAATGAACTACTGCTAGAAGAGATTGAAAGAATGATATAATTTCTGATACAGAGTTCAAAGCTGTCAGAAATGAATATTTTTCAGATATTAAAAAAGCTAAAATAGACTGCTGAAATAAACTTCTTGAAGAAGTATAAGAAAAAGAAGTTTTTAAAGCTTTTAACTATACTAAAACAAGAAGTGTAGCAAAACTTTCAATCTTAGAATATGAGTTTCAGAATGAATCATATACAGCAAACTCTTTTAAGAAAAAATATCAAGCTTTTATAAGAACTCTCCTTCAATACTCATCAGATTCAGATTCAAAGAAAGAGAATATATTACTTCTTAACTATATTGATGAAAATGACTGAGAATGGCCTGATCTTACTCAAGATAAATTAGAGTCAGCTATTTTCTCAAGTTCAGTTAAGACTGCTGCAAGGCCTGATTCAATTAATCACTTAATTATTCAAAATATATACTTCTACTTAAAGAATGAATATTTTGAGCTCTTTTTCAATTTCTTGAAAAATGAATATTATTCTGAATACTGAAGAGAAGCCACTGAAGTGATTCTTACAAAACCTAATAGAAAACCTTCAATTCTTAAGTTATATAGAGTAATATCTCTATTGAACTGTCTAGAAAAGGTTTTAGAAAAGATAATAGCTACTTAACTATCTTTTATAAGCTCTGTCAGTAATTCTCTTTTATTCAGTGAATAAATAAGAGATAGAAAACAGTGTTCTGTAATTAACACTGTTCTCTCAGTTATTCATGATATTCAAATAGCAAAGCATGAAGATCTGATCTCAACTGTAGTTTTTATTAATATAAAAGAAGCATTTGATTATGTTTCAAAGTCAAAGTTAATTCAGATATTGAAGATATTAAAACTGTCACTTTCTCTAATAAAATGAGTTAACTGTTTTATATTTAAAAGAATTATATAACTTTTCTTTGATGAAATGAAATAAGACAAGACTGAGATAAAAATAGAAGTATTACAAGAATCTTCAATCTCACTTATTTTATTTACAATATACACTGTATATCTATTCAAGAATAGAAATATGAGAATAGTAAGATCTCTGAGTTATATGAATAATATTGATCTAGTCTACAGCTCAAAAACTATCAAAGAGAATTTGAAAGTGATTGAAGAAGCTGTAAAGAAAATCTTTGTTAGAGCAGATATCAATCAAATTCAATTTAATATGAATAAAACTGAGTTAATTCATTTCTTTTCTAGATTCAATGAGAAAGAACTATCTCTAACTCTTTTAAATAGAGAGATTAAATCCAGTGTAAATGTCAAATGATTAGAAGTATGATTAAACTTCAAGTTGAATTTTAAATATCATATTCAACAAAGAACTGTCAAGACAGAAAGACTATTGAATAACATAATCAGACTATCAAATACAGAGAGAGGTCTATTCTTCCAGACTATGAGACAGTTATATATAGTCTGTATTACATCAGTAGCTGATTATGAAGTTCAAGTTTGATAAAATAATTAAGAGAATTTAACTGAACTCTTTCAAAGTCTGCAAAACAGAGTCTTGAGAAGAATTCTGAAAGTATTCAAATCATCTTCTATTAAAGCAATGAAAATTGAAGCTTCAATTTCTTCTTCTACTATTAGATTTGAAAAGACCTGTATAAACTATACTCTGAGAGTTATAAAGATGAGCTTAAATCATATAATCAGAGAAAGAGTCTCTTCTTCATTTTCATTAATTAACTCTGAAAATGAACTGAATTGAAATATATTTCTTGATTGAAATGAAAATAATTCTTCAAAGAAAATGTCTTCTCAACTGTACAGACTATGCTCTCTGATTAAAAATCAATTTTCTTCTTTAAATATTGAAAAAGTGAATCATGAGAAGTTATCTCTCTGAAGAGAAAAGCTTGAATCTCTTATAGACTTATAAATAAGTGAACTATCAAAAGAGAAAGAATATGAACAGTATTTGAAGAGAATTTCTACAATCAATATAAAAGACTCTATTCTGATTTATTCAGATGACTCAAAAAATGAGAATCTGAATAGATTAGACACAGGCATTGCTTATACTGAAGATAATATTAATTTTATCTCAGATTTCTAGAATCTAGACTGTTAATCTGAAGTCTTTGATGCTGAACTATTTATAATAGTGAAAGCTTTCAAACTCATAGAAATAAAATCTCATAAAAGAGAAAATAGTTTGAAAGAGATATGAATATTCTCTGATAGTCAAGCTGCTTTAAAAAGACTTAGAAATAGTCAGATTTATAATGATCAAATAAATCTTGAACTGATCTTAAACTCTGTTTTGAAAATTCAAAAGAGAAGAATATCAAAGCTGATAATTTATTTACACTGAGTTCCTGCTTATATGAATATTCATAGTAATGAATTGACTGATTCAGCTGTAAAAAAGAGTGCAGAATTAAGCAGATCTATTTAACAAGTTATGTTCTGATCTTTTATAAAGAGAAAAATGAAAGAATCTTGTTTAGACAAGTGAAATGAAAGCTGGCAGAAATAAAAGAAGAGTATATATTATTCAAGATTTGAAACAAAACCTAAGTGAAAATCTTGTTCAATTAAATATAAAAAGAAAATATTCTCATCTATAATACAGCTAAAACTAGAACATGGCTATTTCAAATCTTATATACAAAGATTTGATGATAGATTTGACTCAATAGAATGCTCATTCTGCAATACAAATGAGAATTCTGAGCATATTGTAATACACTGTGTGTTATACAATAGTCTCAGAGTCAGATTGAAAGAGAAGTATAATCTAAATCAATTAAATATGAGATTCTTATTCTCAACTGAGACAGGAATTCAATACTTAATAGACTTTCTATCAGAAACTCAAGCAGCTACAAGAAAATGACTAAATTCAGAATTATCTAAATATGAAGAGGAGGAAATCAATCAGATATAGTCTGTTGAAACAGCTATATACTCTTTTTTAATAATTTGTTTTGTTATAGTCTCTCTTTACTTTATCTTTTTCTTTATCTTTTTCTTTCAATTTCTTTCTATCTAACTATTTAATGTGTCTATCTTTGAGACTGTGTTCTTTTTCTCTTTTCCTTTGTCATGATATTGTCAAATGATTTCAAAGTATCAAAAGATGTTAAAACACTGCAATTTGTAAACAGTTTTTATATTCTGAGCTGAAATTTTCTGATTTTACATATCTGAAATTGATGAATGTATAATAGTTAACTTTACAGATATAGAAAAAACCCTGAGAACTAAAATTTCTCAGGTAGATGTCATAGTCTCTGACTGCATACATCTATAATTGAAGAATAATAATAATAATAATAAAGAATCAGAATACTTGAAATTCTTCTTTACTTTCTTCACACTGAAGTCATCACAGCACTCTTTAGATTCTGTTATTAATTACTTAGAAGAGATCTTATTAATCTTTTTCTCAGAGAATTGATTATTCAAATAGATCTGAGAAGTCAGATTGACAAGCTCAGTGTGATTAATTAATAAACTCTGATATTATAATATCATTGTCTGCATCTTGTGAGTTAGCTTCATGAGATAAAGCTGTGTTTTTAATTAATTTAAATCATCAGTTAATTTCTCTCAATATTCTTCAAATCTTACATTGAAATCAGAAGAATTCTCATTATCTTATTAATATAATGAGTTAAATCACTGCACTGCTGTAAAGCTGCAGTTGCAGTGATCTTTAATTTAATTCAGTAGAAAGTTCTTGAATTCTTCTTAAGTTATAACAGTATTAATACACTCAAACTCTCTCTTCTTAATGACTCAAGTAGTCACAGAGATGCCTTCAAGATGATTGACAGTGTATATTACTCATATCTTATAAGTATTATACTGACTTAAGTTAAGGTGGAATTTCTGTTCAAGAATACAGATAAAGCTGTGAAATTCAGATAAGATATTTCTCTTATATCTCAGAGAATCTCTGATCTTAATCTCTCTATCTTCATGATAGATGTAGATGTGTAGAGGCCGCGGTGATAATAGAGCAGTTGAAGAGCTCATGTCAAAATATGCAGTAAGTTCAGAAATCTCAGATTTTTGTCAGAGTAGAGATGTATACACTCTAGAAGATGATGTGATATTTCTCTCAGAGAGTGAGATCAGATTGATGCCAGTGCAGATGCATAAGACTATATCAGTCTGTTAGAGCTTGACTGATTCAAACATATAATCAGGTCAAGTAATTCAAATTATAATATAATAGAATTAAAGCAGTGACTAGTCAGCAGTGTTATATAGAGATAGTTATTTGAAAAGCTGTATAAGTGAGCTTGACTATCTTGCTTGAATAGTGAGCTTGTAGACTACAGAGTTATTGTGAGAATATCACAGATATAATACTTAGTATACTAAGAAGATTGTATGAGATACACAGTAACTCTTGTATATATTTCAGTAGAAGAAAAAACAAATCACTGACTTCTTTGATAAGAAATCAGTATCTAGCTATTCTATATAGACAATGAATAAATACTCTTCTCTCATTTCATAAGTGAGAATAGCCGAAGTGATATCTCAGTGATGCCTTATTATCAAGAAAGAGTAATCTGCTGACCTCATATAGAAGCAGGGTTCTTATATTCATCAATTGAATCTTTCTATGATATATCTGAATGATGTCATAGAGTGATTGCAAACCGGTTCAGATAGAATGAAATCATCCGCATGAAAGCAATGAGCCGTGTGGAACCGCAACAGGGCCTTGACGCGGCTGAGAGTATGACATCTGCAATCACTCTTTATAGTCATATAGAAAGATTTAGATCTGTAATTCATAATATCTCTTTATTTAATAGAGTGATCTGACTATTTCATGAGATTACTCATAGTGTAAATAAATCTCTCTAAAGTAGTATAAATATCTCAGATCTGTCTGTAGAATCTCATCTTCTTTTCTCTTTTTCTGTAATAGCTCTTATTTTCACAACTGTGTATTTTCATTCATTCATGAAGTGTTTTCACTCAGATAACAGAGAGAGAGTGTGACAGGCTGCACCTGATCAATTATATAGACTATTCTGTTACACTTCATAGATTCTTCCGCTTCACTCTTAAATATATATACTCTGATTCTCAGCCATTCTTGATCGCTGATTCTCAGCCACTATAAACGCGTATAGATTCTTCCACTCTGAAGCTTCACTGCATACATTATCATATACATGTATAAATATTCACTTCAATTACTGATTTTTACACTTTCTCTTTCTTTTCTTCTCTAATGTTTTTCTCTTTATTATATAAGACCTATCAATATCATATCAATCTATTCAGTATAGATCTCTTATACTAGAAAAATATTCATTATCTTCTTATTAGAAATGATTATTCATGCATCATCTTCTCATTAGAAACAATTATTCATTGAGAGATATCTAAATGTGTAACAATGTGTAAGAAATAGAGAAACAGTCAAACAGTTAAGTGAATATTAAGTTCTTAAATAGAAGCTTGCTCATCAGTCACTCTGACTCTGCAATGAGATCTTATGAAGAGAGTAAGATTTTATAAGAGAATATCAGTGAAAGATCTGAGGGTTCTGATGCTCAGATATATAAGAGATTCATATAATTACACATCTAATAATTGATATAATCATGTCTAACAATAATATGAAATTCTTGAATATAAGTATAGATGTGATGTCACAGTGACTCTAAGTAATGTTGAAATTACAATAATAATAAATAGCTGATATACATGCAATGCAATAACTTCAATACAAAGAGATTCAATAATTAATTCATGCAATTTCAACACCTATAGAATCAAATACAAAAGCTCCACCGCTTCACCACGAACTCGCTCGATTTTTCGAATAAGAACCCGCCGATAGATTCATCAAAAAGCCCTCGATCATACGAGCATTCTGACCCCATCGCCGACCGCATACCCTGTGTGGTGGTGGAGTTATCCAGCCAAACGTGAACCGGACGTTGTTCGAAGCTCCTGTGTGGGATTATCCCCCGTTCTCCCCTACCACACCACAACCCCGGGCCAGAGTGCCATACAAATTGTAAGGTGAAGTGACCTAGCCATATGCACCAATCTTCTCGATTTTGGAAGATCCCTGACCTGTAGTTGTGGAGATATCTGAGGAGCGACCTCCGCGAAAACCCTGTCCATCTTTGATGTTCCAAAACACCAATGCCAAGTCTCACCCTCGTACCGCCCTTCCCAATCTGGCCCATCCCCGGCAGAAAAATACAAAAAGATACCTCGGCAATAATATCAAGCACATAATCAACAGACTCTTCTGAAGTGCAACCTCCACAGTCCGTCACCTGTGTATCTAGACTTCAACACCAAGTCTCACCCTTGTACTACCTCTCTCAATCTGGCCCATCCCCAGCAGAATAATACAAAAAGATACCTTGGCAACAGCATTCAATACATAATCAGTGGATAACAAGTCAACAGCACATCAACAACTATAAAATCAGTATATTTCAAGGTCTGACTGAGCCTTTGATCTCTGCACAGTGAGATATATTAAATCTAGTTTTAATATCTCAATATTCAATAGATTCTGTAAGAGATTGAGAACAGCAATACTAGATTTCTATTGAATTTGAGAATTAACTCTATATTAATATAATCATTGACAAAGTCTTCTATCTTGAGATATAAATAATCAGTTTCTCTACATCCTGCTGACAATATTTACATTATTATATAGAAACAGACTTATATTCTCTATAATATCAAGACTCTGAAGAGAGAAAGTCTTGATAGAGAGTATACAGTAGTGCATATCTTAGCAGTTTCTATCTCATTCTTCTACAGCAGTTAATGCAAAAAAAAGATCTT
Organism: Blastomyces dermatitidis ER-3; assembly: GCF_000003525.1. Lineage (NCBI taxonomy): Eukaryota > Fungi > Ascomycota > Eurotiomycetes > Onygenales > Ajellomycetaceae > Blastomyces > Blastomyces dermatitidis. Next base: position 1,666,768 of record NW_025544777.1, on the reverse strand, counting down.
AGAAATAGTTTTTTACTTCTCTTGAAAAAGTAAGATGTTTTTCTCTGAATTTTACACAATATTCTTACAAAGAATTAAAAATAGAGTTATTTTCTGTCATAATTTCATATTCTTTTAAGTAAGAATTACTTTTTCAGTGACTGAAGAGCTTTCATTAATACTTAATTCTCTTTTACACTCTTTATTAACTGATTTGAGTTGCACACTTGTTGTGTGAGAAGAATTGAATGATTTAGAATAAAATTGAATAGTTTTAATCAATTTCTCTGCAAAAAATTGACTTATTTTTTATCAGTTTTTCTCTCAAAAACTGTCATATCATCTGATTTATTATCAATTGATATCATGCTTTTTCTCACTGTAGCCCAAGAAAGAGTTTGTAAAGATTTTATTGATTTATCTTAAAAATCACTTTTGATTTATTAGATTCTCTTCAAAAATCTAATCTAGTTACTGAACTAGTGTGAAAAAAAATCAGGTGTTTTATACACAAAAGTCTTTTATTCTTCTTTTGAAACAGTCTGATCAACTTTTCAATTGAAAATAGACTAATAAATCTCTCAACTGAAACAGTCTGACCAACTTTTCATTTGAAAATAGATTAATAAATCTCTTAATTGAAACAGTCTGACCAACTTTTCATTTGAAAATATACTGATAAATCTCTCAATTAAAACAGTCTGATCAACTTTTCATTCAGTGAGTAAAATAAGTTCAAGAGTACACTCAGTTGATGTGAAAAAAGATGTTTTCTCAGATGTCATTTCTGAGATTGAAATTCTAAAGAGAAGAAAGAAGAAAGAAATAGAGAAACAACAAGTTCTTGAAATACAGGAACTGAAAAAAGCAAGTAAAATTCTTGAAAAACAGTGTCTGAGTGAGAAGAATGAAGAAGTTCTGTTAATTCTTCATACTCAGGCTAGACAACTACAAGAAGTGATCAAGTTCAAACTTGGAATTTCAAACACAATTCAAAAAACATTGAAATCTTTCAGTACAGTCACTGACTCTTTTTCATCTTCTACTTCTTCATCTTCTTCTTCAAATCAGAAGAAAACATATGCTCAAGTAGCAGAATCTGCTGTCTTCAAATCTGCTAGTTCAAAATCTGCTCAAAATTCTGAGAAAACTGAGAAGAATATTTCTCAGATCTCTGTTCATAGAAAGGAAAAAAAAGAAATGCAAAAAGAGAAGAACTTTCAAATCTTCAGAAACAGAAGACTTATTCTCAAAGTCTCAAATCAGAAGAGCTTGCAAAAAAACAAGCTAAACTCAAATCTCATTTTCAGAATTAGAAATGAAATTAATCAGCAGTTCTTTTCTCAGTTAATAACTGATATTGAAGTTCAAAAATCAGTCATAGCTTCAATTGAGTCATCTTTCTTTGAAAACTCTATTATTTTGACTACAATGTCTGAATTCAGTGCAGAATTTCTCATTCAGAATGAGAATCTCTGAAAATCAGCAATAGAATCTCTACTGAATACAACAATTCTATCTGAAAGAGATGAAAAGTGGGATAAATTCATTCTTCATGATATTCCAGTTGAAATTTTTGACTGTGAGAAAGAAATGCTGCTTCTCAAAAATGAATTAGAAGAATACAATTCTATTCAACTGAGAAAAGAGTCTGTATAGCTTAATTCAATTGAGTTCAGACAGAGTAGAAGAAATGCCTCTGTTCTAGTATATACAAAGACACTTAAATAATCAAGAATCTCTGAAGTAAGAGTAGCAGGTTTAAAAATGAGAGTTCATGAATACAAAGATTCAAGAATGAATCTCAAAGCTCAAACACAGTGTTTAAACTGTCAAAGATATGAACACTTTGTAATCTCTTGTTTCAGAGACTCAAAATGCGCATTCTGTGCTAGAGATCACAAAACTAATAAGCATAAATGTGAAACATGCTCAAAAAGAGATGAAATATGTCAATATACTCTGCTTCAGTGCTTCAATTGCAAAGAAAAACATGCATCTAGCTCAAAAGAATGTGTATTTGCTTCAAGAACTCAGAAGAACTGAAGAAAAGATGAAGCTCAAAGTGAATCTAAAACTGAAGAGAAAAGTCAAGCTAGTAAATTCATAACTGCAAGCTCAAAAAGAAGAAACTCTCAACTATCTAGGTCTTCAAACTTCAATTCTCCAGCTAAATGTAAACAGAATTTGAATTCTCAAACATCTGTTAAGATTAGAGAATTGAGAAATGACTCTGATAATAAACTAGATAGAATGCAAGCAGTTGAGATTCCTGCTTTTCAAAATAGTTATAATCTACTATCTGATGATAGTGATTAGATTCTACTATATCTTCACTCTCTTTTAGTATGAATGTACAACAAAAACAACAAAAAAAGTTTAAAAACTCTTCAAAAATCACATTTATTCAAAATAATGTGAATAGAAACTTAAATTGCATTTATTCTTGTCTTCAGATTGCATTTGAATAAAAAGTTGACTTTGTACTTCTTTAAGAACCAAATTTTGATACTGAGCAAAAGTACATCATTTCTCATCCAAGCTATTACTGCTTTCTTCCTGAAAAATCTAAGATAAAATCAAGAGTAGCAATCTATGGAAGAAAAAGATCAAGATATCAATTTAATCTGAGATTTAATATCATATCTGACTCTGACATTCTAGTGAGTGACATTATAGATAAAGATAATGAGTTTGATACTATTCAACTTATAAATATCTATAATAAAAAATCATTGAAAGAAAATAACAATATCTGAATAATTGATAGAGGATTTTTGAATATAACTCTCTTAAAAAACTCTATAATTGCAGGAGACTTCAATGCACATCATCTCTGATAAAACTCAGAGTGCACAAGAGCAGTAAGAGTAGATAAACTGATTGAATGAACTTTTGAGCATTCAATAGATTTAGTTAACAAGTCTGATCAACAAACATTCTTTAGAAAAGGCATGAAACAGAAATCTATTATAGATCTAACTTTCATGTCATAAAATCTAATTAAAAAAAAACTTATAAACTGATTTATTGATTCAAATAAAATCTCAGGATTGAATCATGAGATCATTCAATTTGATATTGAACTGAGTGAAAAATAAAGAAGTGAAAATCCTCTTCTCTCTAATCAGTATAACTTTGAAAAAGCTGATTAAAAAGCAGTTGAAGAAAGAGTAAAACAGCTGAAATCTGAAAGACAGAGTGAGCTCTATTGAAATCAAAGTCAAGATATATCAAATGAAATGCTTGAGAATAGAGCAAAGCTGATTACATCTATTCTTCTAACAAGTATTGAAGAAAATATTTCAAAGAAAAAGTCTTCTGAGTATTTCAAACCTTGATGAAATGAGAATATCACTTCTAAAAGAAAGCAATTAGTCACTGCTAAGAGAGATTGAAAGAATCACTTAATATCTGATGAAGAGTTCAAAGCTATTTGAAATGAATATTTTTCAGATATTAAAAAAGTCAAAACAGATTGCTGGAACAAATTTCTTGAAGAAGCATAAGAAAAAGAAGGTTTCAAAGTCTTTAACTATACTAAAACAAGAAGTGTAGCAAAGCTTTCAACCTTAGAATATGAATTGCAGAATGAATTATATACAGCAAATTCTTTTCAGAAAAAATGTCAAGCTTTTATAAGAATTCTCTTTCAAAACTCATCATCACATTTAGAAGAGAAGAATATGTCATTTCATGAATATATTGATGAAAATAACTGGGAATGACCTGAGCTTACATATGATGAACTAGAGTCAGCAATATTCTCAAGTTCAATTAAAACTGCTGCAGGGCCTGATTCAATTAATCACTCAATTATTCAAAACACATATTCCTACTTGAAGAATGAATATTTTGAGCTCTTTTTCAATCTCTTAAAAAGTTATTATCATTCTGAATGCTGGAGAGAAGCTACTGAAGTAATTCTTGTAAAACCTAATAGAACAACTTCAATTTCTAAGTTATATAGAGTAATATCTCTGTTGAACTGTTTGAGAAAAATTCTAGAAAAGATAATAGCTACTAGATTATCTTTTATAAGCTCTATTAGTGATTCTCTTCTATTTAATGAATAAATGAGAGATAGAAAACAATGTTCTGCAATTGATACTGTTCTCTCAGTTGTTTATAATGTTCAAGTAGCAAAGTATGAAGACCTGGTCTCAACTGCAGTTTTTATTGATATAAAAGATGCATTTAATCATATATCAAAGTCTAAGATGATTCAAACTTTGAAGATGTGAAAACTGTCACTTTCTCTAATAAAATGAGTCAATTATTTCATGTCTAAAAGAATTATACAACTATTCTTTGATGGAAGAAAACAAGATAAAACTGAGATAAAAATAGAAGTATCATAAGAATCTTGAATCTCATCTGTTTTATTTGCAATATACACTGCATATCTATTGAAGAATAGAGAGATGAAAATAGTGAGATCTTCAAGTTATGTAGATGATATTGATCTACTCTACAGTTCAAAGACAATCAAAGAGAACTTAGAAGTGATTGAGAAAGCAGTAAAGAAAATCTTTGTTAGAGCAGATATCAATCTAATTCAATTTGATATGAATAAAACTGAGTTAATTCACTTTTTTTCCAGATTTAATGAGAAAGAACTAAGTCTAACTCTTTTGAATAAAGAGATTAAACCCAGTTTAAATGTCAAATGACTAGGAGTATGATTAAACTTCAAGCTGAATTTTAAATATCATATTCAACAAAGAATCATCAAGACAGAGAGACTACTCAATAGTATAATCAGACTATTAAATACTGAGAGAGGTCTATTCTTTCAGGCTATGAGACAGTTATACATAGCCTGTATTATCTCAGTAGCTGATTATGAAGTTCAAGTTTGATGAAATAATCAAGAAAACTTCACTGAACTCTTTCAAAGTCTACAAAACAGAGCTTTGAGAAGAATTCTGAGTACATTCAAGTCATCTTCTATTAAAGCAATGGAAATTGAAGCTTCAATTCCATCTCCTACTATTCAATTTGAAAAGGCCTGTATGAACTATGCTCTGAGAGTCATGAGGATAAGCTCAAATTATATAATCAGAGAAAGAGTCTCTTCTTCATTTTCATCAGTTAACTCAGGAAATGAACTGAATTGGAATAGATTTCTTAATTGAAATGAGAATAATACTTTAAAGAAAATACTCTCTCAACTGTATAGACTATGTTCACTTATTAAGAATCAATTTTCTTCATTAAATATTGAGAAAATTAATCATGAGAAGATATCTCTCTGAAGAGAAAAGCTGAAATCTCTCATAGACTTATAAATAAGTGAACTATCTAAAGAGAGAGAATATGAACAGCATTTGAAGAAGATCTCTACAATTAATATAAAAGACTCTATTCTGATCTACTCAGATGACTCAAAAAATGAGAATTTGAATAGATTAGATGCAGGCATTGCTTATACTGAAGATAATATTAATTTTATCTCAGATTTCTGAAATTTAGGCTGTGAATCTGAAGTCTTTGATGCTGAACTATTTGTAATAGTGAAAGCTTTCAAACTCATTGAAATAAAATCTTATAAAAGAGAAAATGATTTGAAAGAGGTATGAATATTCTCTGATAGTCAAGCTGCTTTAAAAAGACTTAGAAATAGTCAGATTCATAATGATTAAATGAATCTTGAACTGATTTTAAACTCTGTTTTAAAAATTCAAGAGAGAAGAATATCAAAACTGATAATTCATCTGCATTGAGTTCCTGCTCATATGAATATTCATGGCAATGAATTGGCTGATTCAGCTGCAAAAAAGGGTTCAGAATTAAGCAGATCTATTCAAAAAACAGTGTCCTGGTCTTTCATAAAGAGAAAGATAAAAGAATCTTGTTTAAACAAGTGAAATGAAAGCTGACAGAAACAAAAGAAGAGTATACATTATTCAAGATTTAAGACAAAATCAAAGTGAAAATCTTGTTTAATTAAATGTAAAAAGAAAATATTCTCATCTATAATTCAGCTGAAACTAGAACATGGTTATTTCAAATCTTATATACAAAGATTTGATGATAGATTTGATTCAACAGAGTGCTCATTCTGCAATATGAATGAAAATTCTGAGCATATTGTAATGCATTGTGCATTATACAATAGTCTCAGAGTCAGATTAAAGAAGAAGTATGATTTAAATCAATTAAATATGAGGTTCTTATTCTCAACTGAGACAGGAACTAAATACTTAATAGACTTTCTATCAGAAACTAGAGCAGCTATAAGAAAATGGCTGAATTCAGAAGTATCTGAATATGAAGAGGTGGAAATTGACTAGATATAGTCTGTTAAAACAGCTATATATCATCTTTTAATAATTTTATTTTGTTATAGTCTCTCTTTACTGTACTTGTTTTCTTCTGTTCTTTTCTCTATCTATTTAATGTGTCTATCTTTAAGACTATGTTCTCTTTTCTTTTGTCATAATATTTTCAAATGATTTCAAACTATCAGAAGGTGTTGAAATACTGCAATTTGTAAACAGTTTTTATATTCTGAGCTGGAATTTTCTGATTTTGCATATTTGAAATTGATAAATGTATAATAGTTGACTCTATAGATATAGGAAAAACTCTGAGAACTAAAGATTCTCAGGTAGATGTCATAGTCTCTGACTGCATACATCTATAATTGAAGAAGAATAATAATAATAATAAATACAAAAGCACTGAAAGAATGCTTAAATGCTTCTACATATTTTAATACTTCTAATCTCACTCTCTACTCATCATGAAGAATGAAAATGCTTATGAAACTGAGTATAGATGAAGATGTCATCAGTTCATTAATAAATCAAGATTGATATATCAATGAAAGATTGAAGAATCACATGAAACAGAAGTTTTATTCATGAATAAAAGCATGTAAATCAGTATTGTGAACATCTGACAATATCATCAAATATCTTAATATTCTGTTTCAAGACACTGTCATACAACAGAGAGTGTTAGATTGATTACAGAGTGTCTGACAGAGAAACACTTCTCTTACAACATTTATCTCTGACTTCAACATCAAGATCTTAGAAGCAGATGATCAATCTTGAGAGAATCAAATGAAGATTAACATGCTTAAGAAAGCATTAACTTTTGAACTCTTATAGACTCTTATAAGTGTAAATGATGACTCAACTTATGAAGACTTCTGTACACAGCTTCAGACATTGAATAACTGTCTTATCAAGCTCAAGAGTATACAGAACAGTGGCAGAAGATGTTATATCTCAGTCACTCATATACTCACACTGAAGAATAGCAATGATGCAGATATCATAAACTGAATAGATTTAAATATCTATTCACAAGCAAGAGTTTTCATTATTTAAACAGGCTTCTGAGTCTCTGAGATCACTTTTGAAGAAGTCACTGATTAATGTCAATATGAAGTATGTATCAACTGTAATCAATCAGAACCCATCACTTTCAACTGCTGATCAATCTATGTATCTTCACACTTGAGAGAAAGATCAGTGTCTGTCCACGCCAACTACATTATATTAGAGAAAGATTCAGAAGATAACTATGAGAATGTCTCAATGAAACAGGGAAAAGATTAGCTTCTGTTCAAATTCACAAACTGAAGCTGAAAGAGATTGAATAACAATGATTTGAAGAGGAAATGACAATGAATGTGATTCTTATATCTACTGTGATTGATAATATGTATAATATGAAAGCCATAGTAGACAGCGGTCTATGTTACTATATAATAATAAAATCTTCAGTCATAAGACATCATAACCTTCAATGTATTCTCTTATCATAACCCTGACTTCTTGCAGAATTTGATAGCTCAAAAGATGTTTGTACCTGTTACATGATGAAACTAAATATAGATGTGAAAGAATATTAATGTAAAGATGTCTACACATATGAAGTTGATAATCTTGATAATAATCTTATGTTGAAACTTGTCTGACTATCTGAACAAAGCATCTTGTTGAATACTTGAAACAGAAGCTTGATATTCCCTAACAATGATAGAATTTATGAAGATAATATTCACAAGACTATGAATCTTACACAGATCTCTGCCAATGCTTATGAAATACTCTGAAAAAGAAGTTGTCATTAAAACTGCTGATAGAGTCACTGATAAGATCACTGATAGCAGAACTATATATCAATCTATTCTATCAGTCTGATCAATATCAAGAAGGCTCTGAAAAAGTTATTCTGTGTTATAACAACAGATTCTTGTATGAAACTTTCTTAATAATATCATGATTATCTAGATATATTTCAACAAGATAACATTATGAATATACCTTCTTTACAAGACTCAGAAGTGAATCACAGTATCAAGTTAGAAAAGAAGAATGATAAGAACTCTGAGTCACTGTGAGACTCTCTTTATAATATGTCTTGAGATGAACTTCTTCTTCTTCAGAAGATACTCAATGATCTGTTAGATAAGAGATTTATATGTATTAATAACTCTTTCACTGCAGCTTCTATTCTCTTTGTAAAGAAGTCAGGTGAAGAACTCTGATTCTGTGTGAACTACTGAGATCTGAACAGATTGATAAAGAAAGATCAATATCTCTTATCTCTCATCAATGAAATTCTAGCATGAATTGAGTGAGCTCAATGATTTACAAAGCTAGATATCATTACTGTATTTTATAAGATTTGTATTGCTGAAAAAGATAAATAACTTACAGCATTCTGAACATATTATAGTCTCTTTGAATGAATAGTCACACTCTTTGAACTAGCTAATGCTCTCAGTATATTTCAGAAGTATATCAACTGAGCACTCTGAAATTTTCTTGATAAGTTTGTATCTGCTTATCTAGATAACATTCTCATCTTCACTGATAAATTCAGAAAAGAATATCAAGAGTATATGTGAAGAGTATTACAATAACTATGAGAAGCAGAACTATCAATTGATATTGATAAGTGTGATTTTGAAGTTAAGAGTACTAAATACTTAGATTTTATTATAGAAGCTAATAAGAGAATTTGAATAAATTCTGAGAAGATCTCTGTCATTCTCAAATAAGAAGCTTCACATACTGTGAAAAATGTATAAAGATTCATTGAATTCACTAACTTCTATCAGTGATTTATATGAAACTTCTCAGATATCATGAGATCACTTACAGATCTCACTAAGAAAGACTCAGTATTTCAATGATCAGTGAACACTGAAGCTGTATTTACACAGATGAAGAAAATATTCATTAATATCTCTCTGCTGATAACATTCAATTCTGATCATAAGACAGTTATTGAGACTGATTTCTCTGACTATATGACAGAAGAAGTGATATTATAATATGATAATGAAGATGTTCTACAATTATATGTCTTCATGTCTAAGGAACTGAGTCCTGCTGAATGCAATTATAAGATCTATGATAAGAAACTTCTCACAATTGTATATTATTTAGAAGAATGAAACTCTGAACTTTGAAGTGTCTCTGAATTTGAGATAATCACAGATCATAAGAATCTTAAACACTTCATGACTATCTGTAAACTTATCAAATGACAGATACAATAATCTGAGTTCTTAAGCTGCTTTCATTTTATAATACACTACTGTTCTGACAGTCAGAACTCAATGACAGATGTTCTCTTACAATGAGAGTAAGATATATCATCTGATGTAACAGATACTCATTGAATGAATCAAGAACATCAGCTCTTGAATCTGAAGATACTAGTTAATCAAGATGAAACAGCTCATGACACTATACATGCTTCTCTGATTAGAACTATATATACTTCTTCAGTTAGAACTGCTACTGATATCTCAACTTCTTCTGAATCTACATTAGATAAGCTATGATATATAACAGCTTAAACTAATGAACTTCTCCAAGCACTCACTGAAGCAGTATGACAAGAAGCACTCTGATTTTTCTCAGAACTATGTGTAAGAATCAACATCTCAGAATATTCAATCAATGATAATAACACTTTATAATTCTGTGAATAATGCTGAGTCTCTCACTGTGAATTCTTATGCATCTGAATAATGCAAGAGATGCATGATTTGTATATAACTGATTATTCAGACTATGAATAACTGTATAGAATGATCTTCTGAGAGTTCTATTAATCTGAGATATTAAACAGTATTAAATACTTTGTCTGAAACTGTAACTGCTATTCTTCTGTTATCTTATAAAAGAACTGTAGAAAAGATCTACTGAAATTACTTAATATTTCTGATAGAATCTGATAAGATGTAGTAATTGACTTCACTATTAATCTATTTAAGAGTAAAGATTGTAGAAACATTCTGATCATCATTAACTGACTAAGTAAGAATATAATATTGAAATCTTGTAATAAGATAAATACTGAATAAGTTACTGAAGTCTTCTTACAGAGTTTATTCTATCAGAGATATAAGTTACTGAGATCAATAGTATTGAATCAGAGCTGTTAATTTATAAGTACTCTCTGAATAGAAATCTGTCAAGTTCTCAAGATTATACACTGTCTGTTAACTGTCTATTACTCTGAGACTGATGATGCATCAGAATGAACAATTCAGACTGTAAAGAATTATCTTTATAAGTTCTGCAATTATCTGTAAGATGATTGACATAATCTTCTTCTACATGCAGAAATCACTATCAATAATTAAGATGCTGTTTCAACAGATGTAAGCTCATTCTTTCTTATACACAGATATCACATGAAAGTGTTGAATCTTTTAGAGATTACACAGTTCACACTGAACTCTCACAGTTCAATTCAAATTACTAATAATATAGTAATAAAGCTCTGAGATATCTGTAACTGAACAGAGGCCTTCATGATAATTATGAAATAAGACTAAGAAGATTAAATCAACATCTGATTTGATTCTGCAGAGCAGTATAAGATAGAAGACCTTGTATAATTGAATATTAAGAACATATAAATCACATGTTCATCTCATATGCTAGATTACTGCCATACTAGATATAAAGTGATAGAAGTTCTAGATAGTTACAACTATTATCTTAACACATCATCAGAGATTCATGATATATTTCACACAAGCTTGTTTTACTGTGCTGTCACTGATCTGTTCTCTTCTCAACTGACTTCTGACTGATAGTTATCAGACATTATAGAAGAAGATAATGAGCTTGAGTAAGAGATTGAGAATATTCTCAATGAGAGATCTCACAGCTACAGTCAATAATATCTTGTAAAATAAGTTAACTACAATCAATCAACCTGAACTCTGAGTTTTACATTATCTGAAACAGCAGCTCTTGACTGATGAGAACTGCTTCTGAAAGAGAGAGACTAATGTAGCAGACTGTGTCTGATCAATTATATAGACTATTCTGTTACACTTCATAGATTCTTCCACTTCACTCTTAAACATGTACACTTCAATTCTCAGCCATTCTTGATTGCTGATTCTCAGCTGCTATGAACACGTATAGATTCTTCCGCTCTGAAGCTTCACTGTGTATATTATTACATACATGTATAAATATTCACTCTAATCACTGATTTCTACACTTTCTCTTTCTTTTCTTCTCTAACATTTTTCTCTTTGTTATATAAGACCTATTAATATCATATCAATCTATTCAGCGTAGGCCTCTTACAAAGAGTATTTCTGACAATATCTATATATTAATTCAAGAACTTCTCAAGAATAAAATTTTTTTTAATTTTAATATCTTTATAAATAATGTCTGACTGCTACTGAGCTTTTTATAAGCATTTCTGCAACTTCTTTAATTACTTTTTACTGGCTGATGAAGCAGAGATATTATCACTTATAACAGTGTCTTCACTTCTTTCAGCTCTATCACTGTATCTGATCTTCAGATCAGTAGTTAACTTCATATCTCTCTCAGATCAGTCTCTAACTTTAAGCAGTATAGTCTTACTCTTTACTGTAAGTCTCTCTGTAAGTAATTTCTTACAGACTCTAGCTAACAGTTTCTGCAAAGCTCTCAGTGCTGTCAGTGCTCTCTACAGCTCTGTAAGTCTATAATTACTCTCTCTTTACTCACATAATCTCTGATCAGATATATGTAAATATGTCTAGATTCTCTATTAACAGTTCTTACATCATAACACATTTCTGCAATCTTATTATTAATAAGTGATGAGTTCTCAGATATCTGTAAAATCTGAGTAATTAAAATAATACAAATGTTTTAAATTTATAATAAGAGTTAATCTAAACAGATGAGCCTTCTCTCTGTATTATAATTATTTTCAGACTGAATCCTTCAGCATAACTGAGAAAACAGACATAGCTTTGTAAGAGATATCTGATTATATATACAGATAATCAGTTCTCAAGACTCTGTTACAACTGTATATACTCTGATACTCAGCTTCTCTGAAGTCTATGCATTTCTAGCAGTCTTTATATCAAATGTAATAATTATCTGTATTATAAATATAATACTCTCTGCTTCTTTGAAGAAGAAAATTAATAGTCACAGAGAGATTGAGAATCATAGATATTAAGAATATAAATATGAATTTTCTTTGTTTTTTCTTTATTAGTCTCTAAATTATGTTTATGACTCTGTTTATATTTTCTTTATTTTTTAGCTTTAATGAGAATATGATTTCTTCTTCTCTTTATATATATCACAGACTGTTCATCTCAGTAGAAACTCATTATCTTATAGACTAGAGTTTGTAAATGACAGTGTTAATATCTTTATCACAATCAGATTCTTAGTAAAGACTGTGTTATTCTAACTTATCAGAATTTACAGTATAAAAGTCATGTCTCAGCTTCTACAGATATCTTATCTATCTGAATAATTCTTAAGTAAACTTATTCATCTTATCAGAATATTCTTATCACTGAATCTTGAATCAGAGCTTATAATCTCACTTCTCTAAGTTAATAATCTCTTTGATCTAATATTCTCTTTCACTCTCTAATACTTTATGAACAGAGTGATGAGTCACAGAATTCTCTTCTGAGAATTTCTTATATTTATAAAGTAAAGAGATATAAAAAACATTGTATATCTGTAACTCAGATAGCAGTTTCAATCTATAGAACTGTAAACTAACTTTCTTTATAATCTTATAAGACTCTGTCTGTAAGAGATTCAGCTTCTTACTAGATCTCTATATAATAATGTTTTCTAAACTTAGTCAGATTCTATTATCTTTCTTAAAACTCTTTATAATATACTTGAAGTTATAGTATCTCTTCTAAGCCTCAGTGACCGAATGGTTAATGCGGCCACTCAGTAGCGCCTTGGCGTGGGAAATCAAGACGCGTGGGTTCGAAACCCGCAGAGAATACATTAAATTCAGAACTCAAGCATCTCAGATTTCTAATAAATACAGAGATGTACAAATCACTTCAATGAATTGCTCTATATTTCTGAGCTGAGAAGTTATTATTGCATGCATTTAATTGTCACTTCTTTGTATTTTCCTATGTTCTTATTATCTTGATGTGATCTTAACACCTGTATTTCCTTCTGTATAATCAACATTTGACCTGTATTTAACATCACGCAAGAACTCATTATAAGCTCCGCTTGCATATGAGTATAATGAAAGAATAATAATAATAATAAGTATCTCTTCTAATACTCTTGAGTCTTTCTCAAGAATTTACAGACTTTCTCTCAGATATTCTGAATTCTCTCAGTCTGTTCACAGGTATTATCACACTCTATAGTATACTCTCATGAGTTCATTCAAATTATCTATGAATGAGTCTCAGTAAGTATTTCAAAGAGAGTTTTATCTGTACTAATATACTTTAAGTTGTTATATATAAACTCTGTAAGTGATAATTAATATACTCAGTCATTCTGATTATAATTAATAAAGCACTGCAGATACTGTTTCAATATACTTATCAGATATTCTATCTAATTATCTGTCTATTAATGAAAAGTTATACTTAAATCTTATAAGATCTTCAGTATAATTATCAGATCAGATCAGAACTCTTCTGTGAAGATTAATTCTCTATCTGAGACAATGTTTATAGATAACTCATATAACTGAATCATATTATAAATAAAGATATAAGTTAAATTCTTTGACTTTAAGTTCTTACAGATGAATATAAAGTGTGTCATCTTAATGAAGTAATCTACTATCATCAGCACACTGTTATTATTATTATTATTCTTCAATTATAGATGTATACAGTCAGAGACTATGACATCTACCTGAGAACTTTTAGTTCTCAGGGTTTTTCCTATATCTGTAAAGTTAACTATTATACATTCATCAATTTCAGATATGCAAAATCAGAAAATTTCAGCTCAGAATACAAAAACTGTTTACAAATTGCAGTGTTTTAACATCTTCTGATACTTTGAAATCATTTGACAATATTATGACAAAGGAAAAGAGAAATAGAACACAGTCTTAAAGATAGACACATTAAATAGATAGATAGAAAGAAATTGAAAGGAAAAGATAAAGTAAAGAGAGACTGTAACAAAACAAATTATTAAAAGATAGTATATAGCTATTTTAACAGACTATATCTGATTGATTTCCTTCTCTTCATATTCAGATAATTCTGAATTTAGTCATTTTCTTATAGCTGCTTGAGTTTCTGATAGAAAGTCTATTAAGTATTTAATTCCTGTCTCAGTTGAGAATAAGAATCTCATATTTAATTGATTTAGATTATACTTCTCTTTCAATCTGACTCTGAGACTATTGTATAACACACAGTGCATTACAATATGCTCAGAATTCTCATTTGCATTGCAGAATGAGCATTCTATTGAGTCAAATCTATCATCAAATCTTTATATATAAGATTTGAAATAGCCATGTTCTAGTTTCAGCTGTATTATAGATGAGAATATTTTCTTTTTACATTTAATTGAACAAGATTTTCACTTGGGTTTTGTTTCAAATCTTGAATAATGTATACTCTTCTTTTGTTTCTGCCAGCTTTCATTTCACTTATCTAAACAAGATTCTTTTATTTTTATCTTTATAAAAGACCAGGATACAACTTTTTGAATAGATCTGCTTAATTCTGCACTCTTTTTTGCAGCTGAATCAGTCAATTCATTGCCATGAATATTCATATGAGCAGGAACTCAGTGCAAATGAATTATCAGCTTTGATATTCTTCTCTTTTGAATTTTCAAAACAGAGTTTAAGATCAGTTCAAGATTCATTTGATCATTATAAATCTGACTATTTCTAAGTCTTTTTAAAGCAGCTTGACTATCAGAGAATATCCATGCCTCTTTCAAACTATTTTCTCTTTTATGAGATTTTATTTCTATGAGTTTGAAAGCTTTCACTATTGCAAATAGTTCAGCATCAAAGACATCAGCACACTATTAAAACAGGTATTATATATATTCTTACTTTCAAAGAGACTTATAAGAGTGTTTATTTCTAGCTGTTCTCAAGATTTCTGCAGAATGAGTAGAGAAGTAAGTTCTTTATATAATCTGAATCACACTATCTATGAATTCTGATAAATAGTATAAGAATTTACTATTTTCTTTATAAGTTCTCACATCTTTGATCAGAAGTATTTCTCTATGAGCCACTTATAAGTTCTAGTATTTAAAAAGTAATCTACTAGAGAAGAGTTATAATATCTTTTAATAAGTTCTATGTATAGAAACTTATTCACAGATATATAAATCTGACTCTTATTATTGTTATTATTATTCAATTATAGATGTATACAGTCAGAGACTATGACATCTACCTGAGAACTAAAAGTTCTCAGGGTTTTTCCTATATCTATAAAGTTAACTATTATACATTCATCAATTTCAGATATGCAAAATCAGAAAATTTCAGCTCAGAATACAAAAACTGTTTATAAATTGCAGTATTTTAACATCTTCTGATACTTTAAAA
The DNA here is from genome assembly GCF_000003525.1 of Blastomyces dermatitidis ER-3. Classification (NCBI taxonomy): domain Eukaryota; kingdom Fungi; phylum Ascomycota; class Eurotiomycetes; order Onygenales; family Ajellomycetaceae; genus Blastomyces; species Blastomyces dermatitidis. Next base: position 1,650,955 of record NW_025544777.1, on the reverse strand, counting down.
CCATTTCACATGACAAAAGAAAAGAGAACACAGTCTTAAAGATAGACACATTAAATAGATAGGTAGAAAAGAATAGAAAGAAAAAAGTAAAGTAAAATAATAAGAGACTGTAATGAAACAAATTATTGAAAGATAGTATATAGCTGTTTTAACAGACTATATCTGATCAATTTCCTCCTCTTCATATTCAGATATTTCTGAATTCAGTCATTTTCTTGTAGCTGCTTGAGTTTCTGATAGAAAGTCTATTAAGTATTTAATTCCTGTCTCAGTTGAGAATAAGAATCTCATATTTAATCGATTTAGATCATACTTCTCTTTCAATCTGACTCTGAGGCTATTGTATAATGCATAGTGTATTACAATATACTCAGAATTCTCATTTGCATTGCAGAATGAGCATTCTATTGAATCAAATCTATCATCAAATCTTTGTATATAAGATTTGAAATAGTCATGTTCTAATGTCAGCTGTATTATAGATGAGAATATTTTCTTTTTACATTTAATTGAACAAGATTTCCACTTGGGTTTTGTTTCAAATCTTGAATAATGTATACTCTTCTTTTGTTTCTGCCAGCTTTCATTTCACTTGTCTAAATAAGATTCTTTTATTTTTCTCTTTATAAAAGATCAGAATACAATTTTTTGAACAGATCTGCTTAATTCTGAATCTTTTTTTACAGCTGAATCAGTCAATTTATTAAAATCTGACTCTTTCTTTATAAGAGATTATTTAAGTCTTTTCAATTCTTTATTTCTGCAGAGTTAATCTCTGTTATAAGCAGTTTCTGAATATACTGAGTATATTCATTCTTCAGTTGCAGTTTAGACAATCTGAATAGAAGATCTTATAAAGTCTTATACTCTATTTCTTCTTATATCAAGTCTTTTATAATACTTTTTAAAGTCTGTAAATTCTTCAGATTATAGATATTCTTTTCAAGAATTCTCACAGAGATTCTCAGAGTGTTAACTCTTAGTATTACAGAGAGTAGTTTTACAGACTTCTTCTCTCTCTTCTCTTTCTTCTTTTATACAGAATTAAGAGACTCTGTAGTTAATCTCTTTATAATACTCAGTCTGAGTATCTCATGAAGCTTTTCTGTCTTCTCTAGCTATCACTCTGGTCTTCTTGACATAGTCAGGCCTGTAAGAGAGTCTGTTTACTGAGTTCTTAGTTCTCTTGATATACTCTATCTTGAATCAGAACTCACTCAGTCTCTGAACTCAGTGAATCTATCACTGTAAGAGTTTCTTAATTAAAGCAAACTATTATAAGCTATTATAATCAGTTCTAACAGTAATCACTATCATAAGACTCTTAAAGTAGTAATATTAGTGATAGAAGAATTTCACTATTATAAGAAGCTTTTGATTATAAATGTTATAATTAATCTTCACAGATTACATCTTCTGTAAGAAAAAGATCACTGAAACTCAGTTCTTATTTAACTGTAGTTATAAGAATATTTCTGAAATTATAAAGAAGAAGGCATCTGTCTTCAATCTGATTAAGAGTAAGAGATTAAAGTGAAACAGTATTACTATATCTGTGAATATCTATTTTAATCTTATAAAGACTCTGTAAGCTTCTGAGATAAGAAAGTTCTTACAACTCTCTCTTCTCAATAATCTTTTCATTCTTTATTCATAGAATAACTTCTTCTTATTTTCATTCTTCAGTATGTCTATAAGAGTTAAGAAGATTCTTATAAATGTAAAGATAAATCATCTATAGAAATTCACAAAGCTCAGAAAGATCTGAATCTTATAAATACTAGTTAACTCTGATTATAATAGAATAGTCTTAATCTATGAAGATTTCATCTGAATGTTATCTGCAGTAATTATATATTCTAGAAAATTAATCTGATAGATACTGAAGTTATACTTTATAAGTTTAATATACAGTTCTATCTCATCTAAGACCTTTAATACAGTTTGTACATGCTCAGTGTGTTCTTTCTTCTTTATAAAGTACATTATCACATTATTCAGATATATTATTATGAAGATATTCAGATATACATGAAGTGTTTTATTAATAAAAGACTGAAATATCACAGAGATATTAGTTAAATCAAAAGATATCACTAGATATTCAAATAATCTCAGCACAGTTCTAAAGACAGTCTTTTATTCATTCTCAGACTGTATTCACAGCTGTGTATATATATTAATTACATTCAGTTATATGAATATGACAGCTTCTGTGAGATAATTAATTATATTCTTAATCAGAGACAGAGAATAGTGACTCTTTAAAATCTTGAAGTTCAGATTGTAATAGTTCATACACAATCTGAAATCTTCATTCTTCTTCTTTATAAATATCACAGAGACTTTCACAGAGACCTGTGAAGATTAGATAAAGTTATTCTTCAGATTCTTCTTTATATAAGTCTGCAAGATCTCTGTCTCATGATGAAAGGGCTTATAGATTAATTCTCAGAAGAGTTTCTACTCTTCTATTAAATCTATTATCCCCATTCTTCTTACAGTGAGATGAAAGCTCAGCTGTCTTAGCTGAACGA
>NW_025544777.1:1428024-1648318 GCF_000003525.1 Blastomyces dermatitidis ER-3 | reverse complement strand
TTTCATTACTGAAAAGTTGCTCAGACATATAGTAAAGTCATTATAAGATGAATGAGGCGGACTAGCGCCCGATCAATTATATAGACTATTCCGTTAAACTCCACAGATTCCAACCGCTTCATTCTCGAACGCGTACACCCCGATTCTCGGCCATTCTCGATCACCGATCCTCGGCCGCCACAAACGCGTATGCTCCGATTCTCGGCCATTCTCAATCACCGATCCTCAGCTGCTACTAACATGTGTAGATTCTTCCGCCTCAAAGCTCCACTGCATACATCACCACATATGTGTATAAATATTCACTTCAATCACTGATTCTTGCACTTTCTCTTTCTTTTTCTTCTCTAATGTTTTTCTCTTTGTTATATAAGACCTATTAATATCATACTGATCTATTCAGTGTAGGCTCTCTATACTAGAAAAACATTCATTGTCTTCTCATTAGAAACAATTATTCATTGAGAGATATTCAAATGCATAATAATATGTAAGAAAAGAGAAACAATCAGTTAAAGTGAACACTGAGTTCTCAGATAGAAGCTTGCTTATCAGTCACTCTGACCTTATAATAAAATCTTATAAAAAGAATGTCAGTAAAAGATCTGAGAGTTCTGACACTCAGATGTATAAGATATTCATATAATTACACATCTGATGATTGATACAATCATGTCTAATGATAATATAGAACTCTTAAATGTGAGTATAGATATAATATCACAGTGACTCTAAGCAATGTTGAAATTATAATAACAACAAATAGCTGATATGCATGTAACTCAACAACTTTAATATAAAGAGATTCAATGATTAATTCATGCAATTTCAACATCTACAGAATTGAATATAAAAGTGCTGAAAGAATGCTTAGATACTTCTACATATTTTAATACTTCTGATCTTACTCTCTACTTATCATGAAGAATGAAAATGCTTGTGAAACTGAGTGTAGATGAAGATATCATCAGTTCATTAATCAATCAAGATTGATATATCAATGAATAATTGAAGAATCACATGAAACAGAAGTTTCATTCATAGATGAAAGCATGTGAATCAGTGTTATAAACATCTGATAATATTATTAAATATCTTGATATTCTGTTCTGAGACACTGTTATATAATAGAAAGTGTTAGATTGATTACAGAGTATCTGACAGAGAAACACTTCTCTTACAACATTCATTTCTGACTTCAATATCAAGATCTTAGAAGCAGGTAATTAATCTTAAGAAGATTGAATGAAGATTAGCATGCTTAAGAAGATATTAACTTTCAAACTCTTACAGACTCTCATAAGTATAAATGAAGACTTAACTTATGAAGACTTGTGCACACAGCTTCAGACATTGAATGATTATCTTATCAAGCTCAAGAGTATACAGAACAGTGATAGAAGATATTATACTCACACATCTGTACTGAGAAATATTTCAGTCACTTATACACCCGTGCTGAAGAATAACAATGATGCAGATGTCATGAATTGAGTAGACTCAAATGACTATATATAAGCAAGAGTCTTCACTGTCTGAACAGGCTTCTGAGTCTCTGAGATCACTTCTGAAGAAGTCACTGATTAATGTCAATATAAAGTGTATATCAACTGTAACTGATCAGAACACATCACTTTCAACTGCTGATTAATCTATATATCTTCACACTCAAGAGAAAGATCAGTGTCTTCTTATTTAAAGAATAAATCAACTTCTGTCCATATCAATCATGTTATATTAGAGAAAGATTCAGAAGATAACTATGAGAATGCCCTGATGAAATAGAGAAAAGATTAGCTTCTATTCAAATTCACAAACAGAAGCTTGAAGAGATTGAATGATAACAATTTAAAGAGAAAATGATAATGAATATGATTCTTGTATCTACTATGATTGATAACATGTATAATATGAAAGCCATGATAGACAGCAGTCTATATCATTATACAATGATAAAATCTTCAGTTAGAAGATATTATAATCTTCAGTGTATTCTCTTATCAAAACTCTGACTTCTTGCAGAATTTAATGATTCAAAAGACATTTATATCTGTTACATGATGAAGTTGACTATAGATGTAAAAGAACATCTATATGAAAATATCTACATATATGAAGTTGATAATCTTGATTATAATCTTATGTTAGAACTTGTATGACTATCTGAATAAGACATCTTGTTAAATACTTGAAACAGAAGCTTGATATTCTCTAACAATGATAGAATTCATAAAGATGATATTCATAAGATCATGAATCTGACACTGATCTCTGTTAATGTGTATAAAATACTCTGAAAAAGAAGTCACTGATAGCAGAATTATATGACAATCTATTCTGTCAGTCTGACTGATATTAAAAAGGCTCTAGAAAAGTTATTCTGTGTTACAATAACAGATTCTTATATAAAACTCTCTTAATAATATCATGAATATCTAGATGTCTTCTGATAAGATAATATTATGAATATATCTCTCTTATAAGATTCTGAAGTGAATCACAGTATCAAGTTAGAGAAAAAGAATGATAAGAATCTTGAACTGTTATAAGACTCTCTTTATAACATGTTCTGAGATGAACTTCTTCTTCTTCAAAGAACACTTAATAATCTGTTAAATAAAGAATTCATATATATTAGTAACTCTTCTACTGCAGTCTCTATTCTCTTTGCAAAGAAACCAGATGAAGAACTTCAGTTCTGTGTGAATTATCAAGAATTGAACAGATTAACAAAGAAAGACTGTTATTCTTTATCTCTTATCAATGAAACTCTAGCTCACATTGAACAAGCTCAATAATTTATAAAGTTAAATATCATCACTGTGTTTCATAAGATCTGCATCACTGAACAAGATGAGTGACTTACAGTATTCTGAATATAATATAGTCTCTTTGAATAAGTAGTCACACTCTTTGAACTGATCAATGCTCTCAGTACATTTCAGAAGTATATTAACTAAGCACTTTGAGACTTTCTTGATAAATTTGTATCTATTTATCTAGATAACACTCTCATCTTCACTGATGAATTCAGAAAGAAATATCAAGAGTATGTACAAAGAGTATTACAATGACTATGAGAAGTAGAACTATTAATTGATATTAATAAGTGTGATTTTGAAGTCAAGAGTACTAAATACTTAGGTTTCATCATAGAAGCTGATAAGAGAATTTGAATGAATTCTGAGAAGATCTCTGCTATTCTTGAATGAGAGGCTTCATACACTGTGAAAGATGTATAAAGCTTCATCATATTTACTAACTTCTATCAGCAATTTATATGAAACTTCTCAGATATTATGAGATCACTTACAGAACTCACTAAGAAAGACTCAGTATTTCAATGATCAGTGAATGCTGAAGCAGTATTTACACAGATAAGGAAGATATTTATTAATATCTCTCTACTGATAACATTTGATTCTGATTATAAGATAGTTATTGAAGCTGATTTCTCTAGCTATGTGATAGAAGAAGTAATATTGTAATATGATAATAAAGATCTTCTATAATTATATATCTTCATATCTAAGAAACTGAGTTCTGCTGAATCCAATTATGAGATCTATGATAAGAAACTTCTTATAATTATATACTGTTTAGAAGAATAAGACTCTGAACTCTGAAGTGTCTCTGAATTTGAGATAATCACAGATTATAAGAATCTTAAATACTTCATAACTACTTATAAACTCACTGAATGACAGATGTGATGATTTGAGTTCTTAAGCTGTTTTTATTTTACAATACACTACTGTTCTGACAGTCAGAACTCAATGACAGATGCCCTCTCTTAACAAGAGTAAGATATACTATTCAATGTAACAGATACTTACTGAATGAACTGAGAGCACTGGCTTTTGAATCTGAAGATACTAGTTAATCAAGATAAAACAGCTTACAGCACTATATATGCTTCTTCAATTAGAACTGTTACTGATATCATAACTTCTTTCAAATCTATATTAGATGAGCTATGATATACAGTAGCTTAAACTGATGAACTTCTTCAAACACTCACTGAAGCAGTATAATAAGAAGTATTCTGATTTCTCTCAGAATTATGTGTGAGAATCAACATCTCAGAATATTCAATCAATGATAATAATACTTTATAATTCTGTGAATGATACTGAGTCTCTCACTCTGAACTCTTACACACTCAGATAATATAAGAGATGTATAATTTATATATAACTGATCATTCAGACTGTGAATAACTGTATAGTATAATCTTTCAAGAGTTCTATTAATCTGAGATATTAAACAGTATCAGATGCTTTGTCTGAAACTGCAACTACTGTTCTTCTGTTATCTTATGAAAGAACTGTAGAAAAGATCTACTGAAATCACTCAATATTTCTAATAGAATCTGATAAGATGTAGTAATTGACTTCACTATTAATCTATCTAAGAGTAAGAGTTGTAGAAACATTCTGATTATCATGAATTGATTAAGTAAAGATATAATATTGAAATCTTGCAATAAAATAAATACTGAATAAGTTACTGAAGCTTTTCTACAGAGCCTATTCTATTAAATGTATAAATTACTGAGATCTATAGTATTGAATTAAGGTCATCAATTTGTGAGCACTTTCTGAACAAGAATCTATCAAGTTTTCAAGATTACATACTGTCTGTCAACTATCTATCACTCTGAGACTGATGATACATTAGAACAGATAATTCAGACTATGAAGAATTATCTTTGTAAGTTCTATAATTATTTATAAGATGATTGACATAATCTTCTTCTACACACAGAGGTCACTATTAACAGTTGAGATATTATTTCAACAGATGTAAGCCTGTTCTTTCTTATATATAAATATCATATGAAAGTGTTGAATCTTCTAGAGATTACACAGTTCACACTGAATCTCTGCAGTCTGATTCAAATCACTGATAATATAGTAACAAAGCTCTGAGATGCCTGTGACTGAGCAGAGGCCTTTATGATGACTGTGAAATAAGATTAAGAAGATTAAATCAATATCTGATGAGATTCTGCAGAGCAGTATAAGATAGAAGACCTTGTATAATTGAATCTCAAGAATATATAAATCACATGTTCATCTTGTATACTAGATTATCATCATACCAGGTATAAAGTAATAGAAGTTCTAGGTAGTTACAACTACTATCTTAACACATTATCAGAGATTCATGATGTCTTTCACACAAGCTTGTTTTATCACACTGTCACTGATCTGTTCCCTTCTCAACTGACTTTCAATTAACAGTCATCAGAAATCATAGAAGAAGACAATGAACTTGAGTGAAAGATTGAAGATATTCTTGATAAGAGACTTCACAGCTGCAGCTGATAATATCTTGTGAAATGAATCAGCTATGATCAACTGATCTGAACTTCAAGTTATATGTTATCTGAAACAGCAGTTCTTGACTGATGAGAACTGCTTCTGAAAGAGAGGAGCTAATGTGACAGGCTGCGTCTGATCAATTATATAGACTATTTCATTACACTTCACAGATTTCAACTGCTTTATTCTTGAATCCATATGCTCTAATTCTCAGTCATTCTCAATTATCAATTCTCAGCCGCTACAAATGTGTACACTCTAATTCTCAGTCATTCTCAATTGCCAATTCTCAGCTGCTACTAATGTATATAGATTCTTCCACTCTGAAGCTCCACTGCATATATCATCACATACATGTATAAATATTCACTTCAATCACTAATTCTTGCACTTTCTCTTTCTTTTCCTTCTCTAATGTTTTTCTCTTTGTTATATAAGACCTATCAATATCATATCAATCTATTCGGCGTAGGCCTCTTACAATGAGCTTATCTTCTCTAATCAGCTCAGCAGTATCAACTGATTCTATCTCTGTAAGTGAGTCTGTTAACACTGATCAGAAGTATAAACCTGACTCATAAACAGCTATATATGAATTATGTCTTTGAAGTTATACAAGTCTTAAGTACATATCATCTGTAATATCTGTGATAATTATAGTTTTTATAAATCTTCTTCAGATTTCAGAGAGATCTTGTAATTCAAAGATAACTTTTATAAGTCTCTCAGATCTCAGATCTGAGTTCTCACACTCTGCTTATTATAAGAGCAGATTCTCAGTTTTCATTATTCAGCTTATTTACTCTGCAAGCTTTAGAGATACTATAGTAGTCTGAGATTCTGAGTTTATTAATACTTCTTATACTGATAAGATAGCAGTACTGTGACACAGTCTCTCTCTATAAGTATGTATTTTCATTGAGAGAGTAACAGATTCAGATGTCAGCTTCAAGACTCTTAAGAAGACTGTTACTGACTCTGCTTATAACTTCTCAAATTTCTATTTTAATTTATTTAGATAGTTTATATAAAGATATTCTGATTTAAAATAGATAAAGTAGAGACTCTTTTTCTTAATCTTTCTATTATATACTCTATTTATAAGAGCTTGTGAAGCTCTCTCTCTCTGCTCAGTAGTCAGATATAAATCTCTCTATATCTTATTATCTTTTTTCAGTAAATCTATTCTCTGTTATTCTGATTCTTATGAGACTGATTAGTGATTCACTCTTCATAGATCTGTGACTCTTACAGTGATCTGTAAGTGATAAATGAGAGTTATCAGTTTCTTCAGAGTTAAGAGCTTAAAGTCTTACTTAATGAGCTTATTTTACATATCTTTGTTCAGTCTCTTTATAAATATCATTATTCAGATCTTATTTCAGAGCTCTGTTTTCACAGATTTTAATTTATATTATAATTTTATACAGCACTGTAAGTAGTCTTTATCAGATTTCTTATCTCTTTTTGTAATATTAATAATCACAGCTCAGATATTCTCTGTCTAACTTATAGAGTTTTTCAACTTATTCTTCAGATAGATCTTGAGAACAGATTAGTGAGATCTCTTATAATTATTCTCTAGATAATTCAGCTAGTTCTTGATTTCAGTATAGTAGAGATCTGTTATTATATAGATGACAGCTTCTTCATCTTTTATATTACACAGCTGCACTTGTGAGTTAATTTCAAATATAAACTTGTAAAAGCTTTTATAGATTATAATTCAGTAGTTAATCTTAAGTGATTACAGCTTAAGAAAGTTTCTTTTCAGTGTATAGATATCTCTGAAGATTATGTTTAGAGACTCAGTTTAAGAGTGTTTACAGATAGTAAGCCTTTCTTATAGAAAAATAGCTTAATCTTATAGAAGATACTTCAGAATATTTTTCACTGAGATTGATTTATTCATTAGTTTAAAGAATTTCTCTATTACAGATGTAGAGAATGATATTCTGTGAGTAATTAATAAGTTCTCTGAGACTTCTTTTATAGAGATTATTCATAATTCAGATGACTGCTTCTGAGTGTCTGCAGTAGAGTTCATAGAGATTAAAGTATATAAGTTTCTAGTTCTTTCAGTTATAACAGACAGTTGCTAACTGACAGAGCTTGAAATGTAAGAATAAGTACTTACAGACAATTATTCAGATGTTTGCAGCTTGATATAATATGTACTATTAACTACTAGAAGTATTCATAATAGAAAGATAAAATATGAAAATTAAATATATAATAGTATTCAAGCTGAGTTATAAATAGTATTCATGAACTCCAGTCTATATAGTTGTGTGTAGCCAAGAGCCGCTAACCCTATTGATTATGTGAGAGATAGAAATAGAGGTAAAGAATCCGCGAGAAGCAGGATTTCTTACATACTACTTGTAAACTCACTGAATAACAGATATGATGATCTGAGTTCTTAAGCTGCTTTTATTTTACAATACACTACTGTTCTGACAGTCAGAACTCAATGATAGATACTCTCTTATAATAAGAGTAAGATATACCTTCTGATGTAACAGATATCTGTTGAATGAACTGAGAACATCAGCTCTTAAATCTAAAGATATTGATTGATTAAGATGAAATAACTCATGATACTATACATACTTCTCTGATTAGAATACTCTCTCTCTGAACTAATACTGATATCAATATCTTCACTTCTTCTACACTGAATAAATTGTGGTATATAACAGCTCAAACTGATGAACTTCTTCAAGTACTTACTGAAGTAGTATGTTAAGAAGCACTCTGATTCTCTTCAGAACTATATATAAGAACTGATATCTCAGAATACTTAATTAATGATAATAATACTCTATGATTCTGTGAATGATGCTGAGTCTCTCATTCTGAATTCTTGTACACTCAGATAATACAAGAGATGCATGATTCTTATATAACTAGCTATTCAGATTATAAATAACTGTATTGAATAATCTCTTAACAGTTCTACTAGTCTGAGATATTGAACAGCATCAGATATTTTATCTGAAACTGTAACTGTTATTTCTTTATTATCTTATAAAAGAACTGTAGAAAAGATCTGCTGAAACTGCTTAATATCTCTAATAGAATCTAATAAGATATAGTAATTAACTTCACTATTAATCTCTCTAAGAGTAAGAATTATAGAAATGTTCTGATCATTATGAACTGATTGAGTAAGAATATAATATTGAAATCTTATAATAAGATAAATACTGAACAAGTTGCTGAAGCTTTTCTACAGAGTTTATTATATTAAATATATGAATTACTGAGATATATAGTATTAAATTAAGACTGTCAATTTATAAGTGCTCTCTGAACAAGAATCTGTCAAGTTCTCAAGATTATACACTGTTTATTAACTGTCTATCACTCTGAGACTGATAATGTATCAGAATAGATAATTTAGACTATAAAGAATTATCTTTATAAGTTCTGTAATTACTTATAAGATGATTGATATAATTTTCTTCTGCATACTGAAGTCAATATCAATGACTGAAATGCTGTTTCAATAGATGTAAGTCTGTTCTTTCTCATATATAAATATTATATAAAGATATTGAATCTTCTAGAGATTATACATTTCACACTAAATTCTCACAGTCTGATTCAGATCACTGATAATATAGTAACAAAGCTCTGAGATGCTTGTAATTAAGCAGAAGCCTTTATAGTGAGTACTAAACAGAATTAAGAAGATTAAACTAATGTTTACTAAGATTTTACTGAGTAATATGAGATAGAAGATCTGATATGATTGAATTTTAAGAATATATAAATCATATACTCATCTTATACACTGAATTACTGCTATGTTAAATATAAGATAATAGAAGTTCTAGACAGTTACAATTATTATCTTAACATATTATCAGAGATTTATAGTGTCTTTTATATAAGCTTACTCTGCTATACTATTATTGATCTGTTCTCTTCTCAACTGACTTCTGATTGACAGTTATCAGAGATCATAGAAGAAGATAATAAACTTAAGTGAGAGATTAAGAATATTCTTAATATCACACTCCCGGCCGCGTCAAGGCCCTGTTGCGGTTTCACACGGCTCATTGCTTTCATGCGGATGATTCCATTCATCTCACAGGCTGTTCAAACCGGTTTCCAACCACTCTATGACATCATTCGGATATATCATAGAAAGATCTGATTGATGAATATGAGAACTCTGCTTCTATATAAGGTTAGCAGATTACTCTTTCTTAACAGTGAGATGCTGCTGAGGTATCACTTTAGCTATTCTTACTCATGAAATGAAAGAAGAATATTTACTCATTATCTATATAGAATAGCTAGATGCTGGCTTCTTATTAAAGAAGTCAGTGATTCATTTTTCTTCTACTGAAATATATATAAGAGTTACTACATTTCTCATACAATCTTCTTAGTATACTAAGTATTATATCTGTGATATTCTTGCAATAACTCTGTAGTCTACAAGCTCACTATTTAAGCAAGATAGTCAAGCTTACTTATATAACTTCTCAATAACTATCTCTACATAATACTACTGACTAGTCACTGCTTCAGTTCTGTTATATTACAATTCAAATCACTTTATCTAATTATAAGTTTGAATCAGTTGAGCTTTATTAATGAATTAATATAATCTCATACATCTGTACTGAGATTAATCTGATCTCATTCTCTGAGAGAAACTTCATATCATTCTCTAAAGTATATACATCTCTATCTCAGCAGAAATATGAGATTTCTGAATCTGCTATACATTTTGATATGAGCTCTTCATTATTATTATTATTATTATTATTCTTCAATTATAGATGTATGCAGTCAGAGACTATGACATCTACCTGAGAACTTTTAGTTCTCAGGGTTTTTTCTATATCTGTAAAGTTAACTATTATACATTCATCAATTTCAGATATGCAAAATCAGAAAATTTCAGCTCAGAATACAAAAACTGTTTACAAATTGCAGTGTTTTAACATCTTCTGATACTTTGAAATCATTTGACAATATCATGACAACAGAAAAGAGAAAAAGAACACAGTCTTAAAGATAGACACATTAAATAGATAGATAGAAAGAAGTTTAAAGAAAAAGATAAAGTAAAGAGAGACTGTAACAAAACAAATTATTAAAAGATAGTGTATAGCTGTTTTAACAGACTATATCTGATTGATTTTCTTCTCTTCATATTCAGATAATTCTGAATTTAGTCATTTTCTTATAGCTGCTTAAGTTTCTGATAGAAAGTCTGTTAAGTATTTAATTCCTGTCTCAGTTGAGAATAAGAATCTCATATTTAATTGATTTAGATTATACTTCTCTTTCAATCTGACTCTGAGACTATTGTATAATGTACAGTGTATTATAATATACTCAGAATTCTCATTTGCATTGCAGAATGAGCATTCTATTGAGACAAATCTATCATCAAATCTTTGTATATAAGATTTAAAATAGCCATGTTCTAGTTTCAGCTGTATTATACATGAGAATATTTTCTTTTTACATTTAATTGAACAAGATTTTCACTTGGGTTTTGTTTCAAATCTTGAATAATGTATACTCTTCTTTTGTTTTTATCAGCTTTCATTTTACTTGTTTAAACAAGATTCTTTTATTTTTCTCTTTATAAAAGATCAGAACACAATTTTTTGAATAGATCTGCTTAATTCTACACTCTTTTTTACAGCTGAATCAGTCAATTCATTGTCATGAATATTCATATGAGCAGGAACTCAGTGCAGATGAATTATCAGCTTTGATATTGTAACATGACGGAACCGAAGTGATGACTAGTTAGCGGCGTCATGTAGAGGTAGTTGTTTGAGAAGCTGTATAAGTGAGCTTGACTATCTTGCTTGAATAGTGAGCTCATAGGCTACAGGGTTATTGCAAGGATATCACAGATATGATACTTAGTATACTAAGAAGATTATATGAGACATGCAGTAACTCTTGTATATATTTCAGTAGAAGAAAAAGAAACAAATTACTGACTTCTTTAATGAGAAGTCAGCATCTAGCTATTCTATATAGATAATGAGTGAATACTCTCCTCTCATTTCATAAGTAAGAATAGCTGAAGTGATACCTCAGTGATGTCTCATTGTCAAGAAAGAGTAATCTGCTGATCTTGTATAGAAGTGAGGTTCTTATATTTATCAATCAGATCTTTCTATGATATATCTGAATAATATCATAGAGTGATTGAAAACTGGTTTGATTGATCTGTAGAATGAATGAAATCATTCACATGAAAGTAATGAGCTGTGTGAAACTGCAGTGAGGCCTTGATATGACTGAGAGTATGACAATACTCTTCTCTTTAAGAGCATAGTCTCTATGTTCTCAAGATTACTGAATTAGAAATTATCTTTATTGTATAGCAATGATTATCAACTGATTGACAGTGTATGTGCTGTGTGTGATATAAAGAAATAGATGAGTTTTTCTACTGACTGTGTAGATCTTTCTTTTCTCATCTTCATTCAAATCAAACATGTGATAAGTGAGTTTCTTATATATTGATTTAAAGTGTGAAAAATGTAATTAATAAATGACTTATAGATCTTTTAATATATTCTATTCTATATATGAAATTTCCTGCAAAAGTGATGTATTTTAGAAGCAAAGCTAACAGTAGTAACAGGATTTTTTTGAAAAGATTCTCTCTCTCTATAACACATTTTTCTTCCTCTCCCTCTCATCTGCAATAGTGAGTGCATAGGAGTATCATTCTTGAAGGATAGTAGAGGGCTTATTCTGACATTTTCTAGTGAGTAAACATCTTCATGGTGCGGCTGCGGCCTCTGTGGCTGCAAAGAAAGCCAGGTTGAAGGCAGAGGCAGTGTCAATGAGCTGTGGAAGCACTGCTCTCATTGCTACATCTTCTTTCTCTTCTGCATCTCTTGCAGCTGCGGTGATAGTAGCTGTGCTGTGCAGTGAGGTATCATTTCTTCTGCCAGCTGATATGTCTGCATCTGATCTGCCCTCTGCTTCTCTCATTACTGTTGTGATGCCGCCCCCCTTCTCAGCCAATACAGTGATGTATGATCTCATGTGATCATTCAGAGAGGAATCTGAGAAAAGCTTGGTTCTGAAAACAGTGGCTCTGAGAAGCTCAATCTGTAGTTTCTCTTTCACAGCACATCTGAGCCCTGCTCAGAATACTGCTGAGTTGAGTCTGCAGAGTCTCACAGTTTCTTTGTCTTCTCTCTGTGAGAAGGCTCTGATACAGTCTCTGATCAGCACTGTCATCTGTCTGTGCTGTGCTAAGCAGCTGAAGAAGAGAGGGATTTTATACACTTACTTCTTCTCTCACTTTCATTGTTTCTGTTACATCTGTAACAATGACTTCTATCTCTCTGTAAGTATTATCTCACAGGAAGATGTTGTATCACCTCTGATAAGAAGTCTAGATACTCAAGCAGTACAGAGTGAGAGTCTCAGAGCTTCAAGTATTGATAGATTTCATTAAGACTGAAGAGATCTGTCTTGCTTATCTATAAAAGAAGATGAAAGCATGAGTCTCTGAGATGAAAAAATATCTCAGAATGACTGATCTTAAGAAGAAGTCAGTCAGTACTACTGTTGAAAGTGTCATAGAGATTAATCACTGATTGAAGAGAATCTCACTTCAATTGAAACAGATAACTGAGATACTTTGTAAGTTAATAAGTTAATATTTTATATATTTCTTCTGCTCTTCTGCAGTGCTGCAGTACTAACTTCTTAACAGACAAAGATACTAATATCAGAGACTTCAACAGTAAAGAATGAGTTTAATAAGAGTGTGATTATTAATGAGTAGATTCTGAGATTTCTCTCTTTTTACTTTTTCAGTGAGCTACAGTCTCATTAGATTAGCAGCAGTCTGCAGATTAATTAATATTAATCTTTTTATTAATTTCAAATATCTCTCTCTTTTCTTATTAACCGCTTCAGAAATTTTACACTTGTATAGTCTCATTAAACTTCTAAAAAATCCTTTGAGAGAAAATAGAAGAAGAGTGCTACAGAGTCTATAAGATATCAGCTCATCATTATAAGATTATCTCTAAAAAATTCTTTAAGAAAAATGAGAAGTCTCAAGTAGTATTTCTTATTCAATATCTCTGATATGTAATGAGACAGTCTCTACTAGCTGTCTCATAGCTTGTAATCTCTTTCTCAGTATTCTTCAAATATTTAAGTGATTTTCATGAATTCTTTGATAATGAATAATCTTTCTATTTAATGAGATATTGAAGCTTGCTGTAATATATTCACTTATTTAATATTTTCTTTATAAGATATTCAGTATCACTCTCAATCTTGATATTATTCAGCTGAGACAGCTTCATTTCAGAGTGTTACTTATAGAACTTTAAATAGAAAATATGAAAAACAGAATGAATTGATTTCAATTCTGTGAGTAATTTTAACTTATATGTCTGCTTACTCATCACTCTTGTTACTGAGAAAGATTCTAGTCACTACTCACTGAGCTTCTTACACAGTCTTATTATCTTAATATTCTTTGCTGAAAGTAGTACTTGATTCTCTATTAAGAACTTCATTGAAAGATATTTTTAATTATAGTATTTTATCTACTGCTTCTGAATACAGTGAATGCTTTTCACTGTCTTCTTATAAATTTTATTTAAAAGTTTCAATCTTGCTTTTACTTCTGATACTGAGAGATACTTCATTCTCTGTATCTGTCTGATATTCTGACTGTCTATTCTTCTCTTTGAAACATTGTCTGTGACATCACTGAATAATGAAGAATTATATTCATAATAAGTATAGAAAGAAGATATTTTTAAGATTACATTCTTTGTATTATTATATATGAATTCAGTGATCAGAAGATGTTTGAGTCAATCATTCTGATAATATAAATAAAATGCTTGAAGATGCTATTCTAGTATCTGATTCTGATGTTCAGTCTGATCATCAGTCTGTGAATGAAATGTGATACTGAGAAGACATCTTATTATAAGATGATAGTAAAAAGCTGATCAGTATTTACTGATGAAGAGAGATTCTCAATCTGTTATTAATAATTTTGAAGCACTGTGATTATGAATAATGATATCTAAAAACAGATCAGTCAATTCAGAGACTTTAATCTTTTTATAAGTAGAGATATATCTGATCATCTTCATGAAGCAGTTAATAATGACTAAAATTGAGTCATATTCTTTGACTCTTGTTGACTTTGATAGATCAACTATGAAATTCATTAATAGATTCTGTTATGAGTTCTTTAAAACAGACAGTAATATCAACTCACTGTATTACTTATACTGTGAGATCTTTATTCTTTGATAGATATTATAAGTTTTAATATACTCTTTGACATCTGCTCAGAGCTTGTCTTAAATATATTTATATTTCAGAAGCTTCTCAGTCTTCTCTAACCTGAAGTGCTCTGTATGAAGATTATTATAATAAATTCTCAATAACTTCTGACACACTACTCTGCTATAAGAAATGAAGACTGAATTATTCAGCAGTAGAAGTTCACATTCTTCTAGTTATCAGTGACTTGATTTCTTAGCAGCACTGCTCTGCTCAGAGTCTGTCTCTTTCAAGTTTAAATCAGATTCTTTCTTCTTCAACTTCTGAATTCAAGCTGTAGTAGAGATATCTCTCTTCTATAACTTATCAATGAATTTTAAAAGTAGTCAGATTGAAAGATTGTAGACTGTTTTATTCTTTATCAATTCAATGATTGTAAGATATAACATGAGAAGCTTATGATCTTCAGTGTCAGTTCTCTGCAGAGATCTGAGTTCTCTTTCATCTTCTATACTGAGTCACACAGCTGTCTCTTCAGCACTGTTTCTGAGCTTTAGAGAATCTCAATTCTCTGCAGCCAGCTTCTTCTGCAGTGATGATAGAGATTCTTTTATGAAATTCTTCTCCATATCAACAATATTATAATCAGGCTGTTTAGACAGTATGTCAGTGAGATTAAGCCAATCTGAACAGTATTGAATATAGAAATCATACTCTGAAAGCAGCTTCACTTATCTGGCTTGACATTCTGTCAAGCTCTTTGTTATCAAGAAGTAACATAGATTTACATGATCAGTGAGAACTTACACTGAGTACTTACTACTCTGAAGATAATGTTATCAGATCTTAAAGAATTTAATAATTACTAATATTTTCTGATTATGAATATCATATCTTCTCTGTGTGAGTGATAATTTCTTGAAGAAGAAGATCACTGATCTTTATTCACAGTGTCTTATAGACTCTGTAAAAAAGTCTTCTCTTACAGACAATTCATTGTCTGTTTTCTCAGAGATGATTATTCTCTAATTCTTTCAATATTGAAAGATCTTCAGTGTCAACTGTGAAAAGATTTCACAGATCTCATTCTCAGATATATCAGTCTCACACTGACTGAATAAGTTAAGATTAAAATGATTCAGTATTATAACATCTGTAAAAGCTTGTTTCAATTTCATAAACACCTGCACAGTGTCTTGAGTGAGAATAAACAGTTCTGTTTTTCTGTCTTTCACACTTCTCTTTAACAGATCTGTAAGAGAGATAGTAATCTGTGAATATATATAAATGAATTATCTGTAGAAATTCACAAATTCTAGAAATATCTGCATCTCATGATATATTCATAGTACTGGCCAGTTCTTAATGATGAAGACTCAGCTTCTATTCATTGAAATGTCATTCATCTCAATAATATAATCTAAGAAATCAATCTTCTATATATAGAATGAGTATTTTTCAGTGTTTGTATAAAGTTAATGCTGTCTTAAGCAACTTAATACTTTCTGAATATAAGTATCATGTTCTTTCTCTGATTTCAAGAAGATTAAAATGTCATTCAGATATATTATACAGAAGACATTGACAAGGCTCTGCAGTATCTTATTTATATAGATCTGAAAGATGACTGAAGTGTTACAAAGATCAAAAGATAAAACAAGATATTCAAAATTGCTGTACTTAGTATAAAAAGCTATTTTTCAAATATCATCTTTATTAACTCTGATTCTATGATAGATATTCTGTATATCAATCTTTGAGAACACTCTTACTTCAGATAATTGATTGATTATCTTATCAATTAATAATAGTGAATAGTAATTCTTAATCATCATCTTATTAAGGTCTCTGTAGTCTATGCATAGATATAGTCTATTATTCTTCTTGAGTATAAAGAGTATAGACATCTCTGCTGAACTCTTTGATAAATATATTCAGTTCTTTGATTGCACTTCTTCAAGATATTTGCATAGAATATTCAATTTCTTTACAGATAAGTTATAAAGAGACTTATACAGCACTGTTACATCATCTTCAAGACAAATCTTATATTATATCTTGATATCAGGAAACTTCACTGCTTCTCTTTTCAAAAAGATATTCTTAAAATCTGTAAAGAGACATTGTGTACATCTGTCTTCAATGATAAATACTGCTGTCAATCTTGCAGTGAGAGTGATGACTTCTTCATCTATTTTCAAGTCTCAATCATCTGCTACACAGTATATTGACTCAATCTTTTTCTCAAGATTCTTTCAATGAAACTCTTTAGATTTCTCTATCACTGTCTCTTCATTAGTGAGACAGTATCATCATGTCTGAGTGACTCAGTCAATGAGAGAATTGTTTTCTCTCAATTACAGAAGATCTAGAATGACATTCTCATCTATGATATTAACTGTGTGAAGAAGCAGACTACTCTTCTTAGAGATTTCTTCTGAGTCTGTGACTACACACTTTACTTGAATTATATCAAAACAGTGATATTTCATTTCATCTGTGAATTTCACATAATCTGATGAATCTATCTTCTTTCAATTCTTCATTAAAGAAAAGAAATAGAATATGAAATTAGTATCTATCTCAGAGTCAAGTAGACATCTCACTGATATCTTCTCATTCAGAGTATACATTGTGATTATAACATGAACTCAGAGATATGAGAATTATCAATTCTTTATTTCTTTCTCTTTGTTATCTTCTGCAGATACATTTATCAGAAGAGAAGTTAACTTTGAGAAGATATCTTCTCAGTTTCTTCTCTTCTTCAGCTTCTTACAATCACTGATATAGTGTTCATCAACTCTACACTTAAAATAGAGATCTTTATCAAATCTTTTTTAACATTTCTTTACAGTGAGTGAAGAATCAGAATATTTAAAATTCTTCTTTACTTTCTCTGCACTGAAGCTGTCACAGTATTATTTAGATTCTGTCATTAATTACTTAGAAGAGATCTTATTAATCTTTTTCTCAGAGAATTGATTATTCAAATAGATTCAGAAAGTCAGATTGACAAGCTCAGTGTAATTGATTAATAAACTCTGATATTATAATATTATTATCTGTATCTTGTGAGTCAGCTTTATGAGATAAAGCTGTGTTTTTAATTGATTCAAATCATCAGTTAATTTCTCTCAATATTCTTTAAATCTTATATTGAAATTGAAAGAATTCTCATCATCTCATTGATATAATGAGTTGAACTGCTGTGCTGCTGTGAAGCTGCAGTTGCAGTGATCTTCAATTTGATTCAGTAGAAAGTTCTTGAATTCTTTTCAAGTCATGACAGTATTGATACACTCAAGCTTTCTCTTCTTAATGACTCAAGTAGTTGCAGAGGTGCCTTCAAGGAGGTTAGCAGTATATATTACTCATATCTCATGAGTATTATACTGACTCAGGTTAAGGCAGAATTTCTGTTCAAGAATACAGATAAAGCTGTGAAATTCAGACAAGATGTTTTTCTTATATCTCAGTGAATCTCTGACCTTAATCTCTCTATCTTCATAATAGATGTAGGTGTGTAGAGGCCGCGGCGGTGGCAGAGCAGTTGAAGAGCTCATGTCAAAATGTGCAGCAGGTTCAGAAATCTCAGATTCCTGCCAGAATAGAGGTGTATGCACTTTAGAGAATAATGTAGTGTTTCCCTCAGAGAGTGAGATCAGGTTGATCTCAGTGTAAGTGTATGAGATCATATCAGTCTGTTAGAGCTTGACTGATTCAAATGTATAATCAGATTAAGCAATTTGAATTGTAACATGACAGAACTGAAGTGATGACTAGTTGATAACATTATATAGAGATAGTTGTTTGAGAACCTGTATGAGTGAGCTTGACTATCTTGCTTAAATAGTGAGCTTGTAGACTACAGGGTTATTGCAAGAATATCACAGATATGATACTTAGTATACTAAGAAGATTGTATAATGTATGCAGTAACTCTCATATATATTTCAGTAGAAGAAAAAGAAACAAATCACTGACTTCTTTAATGAGAAGCCAGCATCTAGCTATTCTATATAGACAATGAGCAGATACCCTTCTCTCATTCCACAAGTGAGAATAGCTGAAGCGATACCTCAGCGGCATCTCATTGCCAAGGAAGAGTAATCTGCTGACCTCATATAGAAGCGGGGTTCTCATATTCATCAATCAGATCTTTCTATGATATATCTGAATGATGTCATAGAGTGGTTGGAAACCGGTTCAGTCAGCCTGCGGGATGGATGAAATCATCCGCATGGAAGTGATGGGCCGTGTGAAACCGCAGCAGGGCCTTGGCGCGGCCGGGGAGCGTGACAGATATTCTTCTTCTTTGAATTTTCAAAACAGAGTTTAAGATCAGTTCAAGATTCATTTTATTATTATGAATCTGACTATTTCTAAGGCTTTTTAAAGTAGCTTGACTATCAGAGAATATTCATATCTCTTTCAAACTATTTCCTCTTTTATAAGATTTTATTTCTATGAGTTTGAAAGCTTTCACTATTGTAAATAGTTCAGTATTAAAGACTTCAGATTCACAGCCTAAATTTCAGAAATCTGAGATAAAGTTGATATTATCTTCAGTATAAGCAATGCCTGTATCTAATCTATTCAGATTCTCATTTTTTAAGTCATTTGAATAAATCAGAATAGAGTTTTTTATATTAATTGTAGAAATTCTCTTTAAATGCTGTTCATATTCTTTCTCTTTTAATAGTTCACTTATTTATAAGTCTATAAGAGATTCAAGCTTTTCTCTTCAGAGAGATAACTTCTCATGATTCACTTTTTCAATATTTAAAGAAGAAAATTGATTTTTAATCAGAGAGTATAGTCTGTAAAGTTGAGAAGACATTTTCTTTGAAGAATTATTTTCATTTCAATCAAGAAATCTATTTCAATTCAGTTCATTTTCAGAGTTAATTGATGAAAATGAAGAAGAGACTCTTTCTCTGATTATATAATTTGAGCTCATCTTTATAACTCTTAGTGCATAGTTCATACAGACTTTTTCAAATCTAATAGCTGAAGAAGGAATTGAAGCTTCAATTTTCATTGCTTTAATAGAAGATGATTTAAATACTCTCAGAATTCTTCTCAAAGCTCTGTTTTACAGACTTTGAAAGAGTTCAGTGAAATTTTCTTGATTATTTCATCAAACTTGAACTTCATAATCAGCTACTAAGTTAATACAAGCTATATATAACTGTCTCATAGTCTGGAAGAATAGACCTCTCTCTGTATTTAATAGTCTGATAATGTTATTCAATAGTCTTTCTGTCTTGACACTTCTTTGTTAAATATAATATTTAAAATTCAACTTGGAGTTTAATCATACTTCTAATCATTTGATATTTAAACTGGGTTTAATCTCTCTATTTAAAAGAGTTAGAGATAGTTCTTTCTCATTGAATCTAGCAAAGAAATGAATTAACTCAGTTTTATTCATATTAAATTAAATTTGATTGATATCTACTCTGACAAGAATTTTCTTTATAGCTTTTTCAATCACTTTCAAATTCTCTTTAATAGTTTTTAAGCTGTAGACTAGATTAATATCATCTACATAACTTGAAAATTGCACTATTTTCATATTTCTATCTTTGAATAGATATACAGTGTATATTATAAATAAAATGAGTGAGATTAAAGATTCTTACAGCACTTCTATTTTTATCTCAGTCTTGTCTTATTTCATTTCATCAAAGAAAAGTTGTATAATTCTTTTACATATAAAATAGTTAACTCATTTTATTAGAGAAAGTAGCAGTTTTAACATCTTTAATATCTGAATTAACTTTGACTTTGAAACATGATTAAATGCTTCTTTATATCAATAAAAACTGCAGTTGAGACCAGATCTTCATGCTTTGCTATTTAAATATTATGAACAACTGAGAGAACAGTATCAATTGCAGAATATTGTTTTCTATCTTTCATTTATTCACTGAATAAAAGAGAATTATCTATAGAGCTTATAAAAGATAGTTGAGTAGCTATTATCTTTTCTAAAACCTTCTCTAGACAGTTCAATAGAGATATTACTCTATATGACTTAGAAATTGAAGTTTTTCTATTAGATTTTATAAGAATCACTTCAGTGACTTCTCTTCAGCATTCAGAATAATATTCATTTTTTAAGAGATTGAAAAAGAGCTCAAAATATTCATTCTTTAAGTACAAATATGTATTTTGAATAATCAAGTGATTAATTGAATCAGGCTCTGCAGCAGTCTTAACAGAACTTAAGAAGATAGCTGACTCTAATTCATCTTATGTAAGATCAGGTCATTCTCTGTCATTTTCATCAATGCAGTTAAGATATGATATATTCTCTTTCTCTGAATCTGAATCTGAATCTGATGAGTTCTGAAAGAGAATTCTCATAAAAGCTTAACATTTTTTCTCAAAAGAGTTTACTGTATATGATTCATTCTGAAACTCATATTCTAAGACTGGAAGTTTTGCTACACTTCTTGTTTTAGTATAGTTAAAAGCTTTAAAAACTTTCTTTTCTTATGCTTCTTCAAGAAATTTATTTCAGCAGTCTGTTTTAGATCTTTTAATATCTGAAAAATATTCATTTCTGACAGCTTTGAACTCTTCATCAGATATTACATTATTCTTTTAATCTCTTCTAACAGTAGCTAATTCTTTTCTTTTAAATGAGATATTCTCATTTCATCAAGATTTTAAATACTTAGAAGATTTTCTCTTTAAAATATTCTCTCTAACACTTGTTAGAATAATAGATGTAATAAGCTTCACTCTATTCTTAAGCATTTCATTTGAGATATCTTGATCAGAATTTCAATATAGCTCATTCTGTCTTTCAGATTTTAACAGTTTTATACTTTCTTTAACTGCTTTTCAATCAGCTTTTTCAAAGTTAAACTAATTAGAGAGAAGAGAATTTTCACTCATTTATTTTTCACTCAGTTTAATATCAAATTGAATAATCTCATAATCTGATTCTGATATCTTATTTAAATTAATAAATCAGTTTATAAGTCTTCTTTTCATTAGATTTTATAACATGAAGATTAGATCTATAATAGATTTCTGTTTCATGTCTTTTCTTAAGAATGTTTGTTGATCAGACTTATTAATCAAATCTATTGAATACTTAAAGATTTATTCAATCAGATTATCAGCTCTCACTGCTCTCTTATATTCTGAATTTCATCAGAGATAATGTGCATTGAAATCTTCTGCAATTATAGAGTTTCTTAATAAAGTTATGTTCAGAAATTCTCTATCAATTATTCAGATATTGTTATTTTTCTTCAATGACTTTTCATTATAGATATTTATAAGCTGTATAGTATCAAACTCATTTTCTTTATCTATAATATCACTCACCAGAATATCAGGGTCAGACATGATATTAAATCTTAGATTAAACTGATATCTTGATCTCTTTCTTTCATAGATCACTACTCTTGACTTTATCTCAGACTTTTGAGATAGAAAGCAGTAGTAGCTTGAATGAGAAATGATGTAATTTTGCTCAGCATCAAAATTTAGTTTCTGAAGTAGTATAAAATCAACTTTTTATTCAAATGCAATTTGAAGATAAGAATAAATACAATTTGAGTTTCTATTCACATTATTTTGAATAAATGTAATTTTTGAAGAGTTTTTAAACTTTTTTTGTTGTTTTTGTTGTATATTCATACTAAAAGAGAGTAGAGATAGAGTAGAATCTAGTCACTATTATCAGATAGTAGATTATAACTATTTTGAAAAGTAGGAATCTCAACTGCTTGTATTATATCTAATTTATCATCAGAGTCATTTCTCAATTCTCTAATCTTAACAGAAGTTTGAGAATTCAAATTCTGTTTACATTTAGCTGAAGAATTGAAGTTTGAGGATTTAGATAGTTGAGAGTTTCTTCTTTTTAAGCTTGCAGTTATAAGTCTACTGACTTGACTCTTCTCTTCCGTAAGAAATCCCGCCTCTTGCGGATTCTTTACCTCTATTCCTATCTCTCGTGTAATCAATAGAGCTAGCGGCCCTTGACTACACACAACTATATAGACTGGAGTTCGCGAATACTATTCATAACTCAGCTTGAATACTATTATATATTTAATCTCTACATTTTATCTTTCTACTGTGAATACTTCTAGTAGTTAACAGTACATATCACACTAAGCTGCAAACACTTAAATAATCATCTGTGAGTACTTATTCTTACATTTCAAGCTCAGATAGTCAGTAATCACCTGTTATAACTGAAAGAACTAGAAACTTGCATGCTTCAATCTCTACAAACTCTACTGCAGACACTCAGAAGCAGTTATCTGAATTATGAATAACTCTTATAAAAGAAGTCTTAGAGAACTTATCAATTACTTACAGAATATCATTCTCTACATCTATGACAGAGAAACTCTCTGAACTCATAAATGAATCAATCTTAGTGAAGAATATTCTTGAGCATCTTCTATGAAATCAAGCTATTTTTCTATAAGAAATGCTTACTATCTGTAAACACTCTTAAACTGAGTCTCTAGACATGATCTTCAGAGACATCTGTGAACTGAAAAGAAACTTTCTTAAGTTATAACTACTTAAGATCACTTATTGAATCACAATCTATAAAAGCTTTTACAAGTTTGTATTTGAAATTGACTCACAAGCTCAGCTGTATAACATGAAAGATGAAGAAGCTGTTATCTATATAATGACAGATCTCTATTACACTGAAGTCAAGAACTGGCTGAATTATCTAGAGAATGATTATAAGAGATCTCACTGATCTGTTCTTAAGACCTATCTAGAGAATAAGTTGAGAAACTCTGTGAGTTGAACAGAGAACACCTGAGCTGCAATCATTAATATTAGAAAAAGAGGTGAGAAATCTGATAAAGACTACTCACAGTGCTTTATAAAATTATAATATGAATTAAGATCTGTGAAAATAGAGCTCTGAAACAAGATCTGAATAATGATATTTATAAAGAGACTGAATAAAGATATGCAGAACAAGCTCATTGAGTAAGACTCTAAGTTCTTGATTCTGAAGAAACTGATAACTCTCATTTATCACTTATGAATTACTATAAGAGTTACAGATCTGTGAAGAGTGAATCACTGACCAGCTCTATAAGAGTTAGAATAACAGAGAACAGATTTGTCAGAAAAAGATAATAAGATATAGAGAGATTCATATCTGACTGCTGAGTAGAAAGAGAGAGCTTTATAAGCTTTTATAAACAGAGTGTATAATAGAGAGATTAAGAAAAAGAAACTCTACTTCATCTATTCTAAATCAGAACATCTTCACACAAACTATTCAGATAAATTAAAATAGAAATTTAAGAAGTTATGAACAGAGTCAGTAACAGTCTTCTTAAGAGTCTTGAAGCTGATATCTGAATCTGTTACTCTCTCAATGAAAATGCTTACTTATGAGAAGAGACTGCACTGCAGTACTGCTGCTCTGTAAGTATGAAAAGTATTAATAAACTCAGAATCTCAGATCACTGTGATGTTTCTAAAGCTCATGAAGTAAATGAGCTGAAAGATGAAGACTGAGAATCTGCTCTTATAACAAGCAGAATGTAAGAACTCAGATCTGAGAGCTGAGAGACTTGTAAGAGTCATCTTTGAATTACAAGATCTCTCTGAAATCTGAAAAAGATTTACAGAAACTGTGATTATCACAGATATTGCAGATAACATGTACTTGAGACTTGTATAACTTTAAAGACATAATTCACACATAGCTGTCTGTGAGTCAGGTTTATACTTCTGATCAGTGTTGACAGACTCACTTATAAAGATAGAATCAGTTGATACTGTAGAGTTAATTAGAGAAGATAAGCTCATCTATATAATGACTTTATCAGTGTCTGAGAATCTCACAGTCATGAAAACTGAGCTTCAGATATCAGAGAAATACTGAGATCTTACAGAGATATTCAGCTTAGTAAAGACAGCTGAGCTTCTTTCTTATCATGAGAAGAATCTGATAATAGATTTGATAGAAGAGTAGAAACTCTTCTGAGAATCAATCTATAAGCTCTCTTATTACAAGACAGAGATCTTGCAGATCTATGTGAAGAAGAATCTGAAGAATAACTTTATTCAATTTTCACAGACCTTTATCAGAGTCTCTGTGATGTTTATGAAGAAGAAGAATGAAGATCTTAGATTATGTATAGACTACTGTAATCTGAACTTTAAGATAATAAAGAGCTGCTACTCTCTATCTCTGATTGAGAATATAATCAACTGTCTCATAAGAGCTGTTATATTCATACAACTGAATGTGATTAATATATATACACAGCTGTGAATACAGTCTGAAAATGAATAAAAGACTGTCTTTAGAACTGCACTGAAATTGTTTAAATATCTAGTGATGTCTTTTAATCTGACTAATATCTCTACAGTATTTCAGTCTTTCATCAATAAAACACTTTATATATATCTGAATATCTTTATAATAATATATCTGAATAATATGATGATGTACTCTGTGAAGAAGAAAGAACACACTGAGTATATACAAAGTGTGTTAAAGATCTTAGATGAGACAGAACTGTATATTAAGCTTATAAAGTATAACTTCAGTATCTGCTGAATTAATTTCCTAGAATATGTAATCACTACAGATGATATTCAGATGAAATCTTCATAGATTGAGACTATTCTATTATAACTGAAGTTAACTAGTATTCATGAGATTCAGATCTTTCTGAGCTTTGTGAATTTCTATAGACAGTTTATCTTTACATTTATAAGAATCTTCTTGACTCTTACAGACATGCTGAAGAGTGAAAATAAGAAGAAGTTATTCTATGAATAGAGAATGAAAAGATTATTAAGAAGAGAGAACTGTAAGAACTTTCTTATCTCAGAAGCTTACAGAGTCTTTATAAGATTGAAATAGATATTCACAGACATAGTGATACTGTTTCACTTTGATTTCTTACTCTTAATTAGATTGAAGATAGATATCTTCTTCTTTACAATTGCAGAAATAGTCTTATAACTATAGTTAAATGAGAACTGAGTTTCAGTGATCTTTTTCTCATAGAAGATACAACCTGTAGAGATCAACTATAATATTTATAATCAGAAGCTTCTTATAATAGTGAAATTCTTCTATTACTAATATCACTACTTTGAAAACCTTGTAACAGTGATTACTGTTAGAACTGATTATAACAGCTTATAATAGTTTACTTCAATCAAGAAACTCTCACAGTAGCAGATTCACTGAGCTCAGAGACTGAGTGAGTTCTAGTTCAAGATAGAACATATTAAGAGAACTAAGAACTCAGTAGACAGACTCTCTTATAAGTCAGACTATATTAAGAAGACTAGACTGACAGATACAGAGAGACTAGAGAAGACAGAAAAGCTTTATAAGATGCTCAGACTGAGTGTTATAAAGAGATTGACTGAAGAGTCTCTTAATTCTCTGTGAGAGAAGAGAGAAAAGAAAGAAGAGAAGTCTGTGTAACTACTTTCTATAACACTGAGAGTTAACACTCTGAGAATCTCTGCAAGAATTCTTAGAGAGAATATCTATAATCTGAAGAGTTTACAGACTTTGAGAAGCACTGCAGAAGATCTGATGTAAGAGAAAACAGAGTATAAGTCTTTATAAGATCTTCTATTCAGATTGTCTGAACTGCAACTGAAGAATGAATATATTCAGTATATTTAAAAACTGCTTATAACAGAAATCAATTCTGCAGAAATAAAGAATTGAAGAGATTTAAATAGTCTCTTATAAAGAGAGAGCTGAATTTATATATTTATGAATATGTTTCTATATATAGAACTTATTAAAAGATATTATAACTCTTCTCTAGCAGGTCATTTTACAGATACTAGAACTCATGAGTTACTTACAAGAAAATACTTCTGATCAAAGATATAAGAACTTATGAAGAAGATAGTGAATTCTTATACTGTTTATCAGAGTTCATGAGTAGTACAGTTCAGATTATATAAAGAACTTACTTCTCTACTCATCTCACAGAAATCTTGAGAATAGCTAGAAATGAATTCTCTTATAAGTCTCTCTGAAAGTAAGAATATATATAATACCTGCTTTGACAGTGTGCTGATGATAGTGAATTACTTTATTAAGATAACATACTTTATACTTATCTATAAGAACTTAAAGTTAAAGAATTTAACTTATATCTTCATCTATAATATGATTCAGTTGTATAAATTATCTGTGAATATTATCTCAGATAGAGAATTAATCTTTGTAGAAGAGTTCTGATCTGACCTGATAATTATACTGAAGATCTCATAAGATCTAAGCACAGCTTTTTATCAATAGACAGATAATCAGATAGAATATCTGATAAGTATATTGAAACAGTATCTGCAGTGCTTTGTTAATTATAATCAGAATAACTGAATATATTGATTATTACTTACAGAGTTTGTATACAACAACTTAAAACATGTCAGTATAGATAAAACTCTTTTTGAGATACTTACTGAGACTTATCTACAGATAATCTTGATGAATCTGTGAGAGTATACTATAGAGTGTGATGATATCTGTAAATAGACTGAGAGAATTCAGAAGATCTGAGAGAAAGTCTGTGAATTCTTAAGAAAGACTTAAGAGTATCAGAAGAGATACTATAACTTCAAGCATATTATAAAGAGTTTTAAGAAAGATGATAGAGTCTAACTGAGTCTAAAAAATATTATTATATAAAGATCTAGTAAGAAGCTGAATCTCTTACAGACAGAGTCTTATAAGATTATAAAGAAAATTAGCTTATAATTTTATAGATTAAAACTGTTATCTAAATTGTAGATATATAATATTTTTTATATCTCTTTACTCTGTGAATATAAGAAATTCTTAGAAGAGAACTCTGTGACTCATCACTCTATCTGTAAAGTACTAGAGAGTAAAAGAGAATATCAGATTAAAGAAATTATTAACTCAGAGAAGTGAGATTATAAGCTCTGATTCAAGATTCAGTGATAAGAGTATTCTGATAAGATGAATAAGTTCACTTAAGAATTATTCAGCCAGATAAGATATCTGCAGAAGCTGAGATATGACTTTCATACTATAAATTCTGATAAGTCAGAATGACACAGTCTTTACTAAGAATCTGATTATAATAAAGATATTAACACTATCATTTGTAAGTTCTAGTCTATAAAATGATGAGTTTCTACTGAGATGAACAGTTCACAGTGTATACAAGAGAAGAAGAAATCATATTCTTATTAAAAGTTAAAAAACAGAAAACAACAGAACTGCAAACACAATTTAGAGACTAATAAAGAAAAAATAAAGAAAACTCATATTCACACTCTCAATATCTGTAACACTCAATCTTCTCACAACTATCAATTTTTCTCTTTAAAGAAGTAGAGAGTATTATATCTGCAGTACAGACAATTGTTGCATTTGATATAAAAACTGTCAGAAATACACAGACTTCAGAGAAGCTGAATATCAGAGTATATATAGTTGTAGCAGAGTCTTGAGAGCTGATTATCTATGCATGTGATCAGATATCTCTTACAAAGCTATGTCTGCTTTCTCAGCTATGCTGAAGTATTCAGCTCTGAAACAATTGAGATACAGAGAGAGAGCTCATCTATTCAGATTAACTCTCATTGTGAATTCATAGCATTTATATTATCTTGATTATTCAGATTCTGTGAATACCTGAGAACTCATCTCTCATTGACAATGAGATTGTGAAAATGTGCTGCAGTGTGAGGACTATTGATGAGAAACCTAGACATATTCACATATACCTGGTCAGAGATTGTACAGGCAGAGAGAGAGTGATTGTAGGCCTGTGAGACTGCAGAAGACACTGACAATATAGAGAGCTTTATAAGAACTGTCAGCTAGAATCTGTAAGAAATTACTTATAAGAAGACTTACAGCAAAGAAGAGAACTGCACTGCTTAGAGTCAAAAGCTGGCCTGAGAGAGACAGAGAGTTAATCACTGACCTGAAGATTGAGTGTGATGACAGAGCTGAGAGAGATGAAGATATGATTGTGAGTGACAGCATTTCTGCTTCATCAGTCAGTAAAAAGCAATCAGAGAAGTCACAGAGACATTTATAAGAAGCTCAGCAGTGATCAGACATTATTTATAAAGATATTAAAATCAAAAAAATTTTTATTCTTGAGAAGTTCTTGAATTAATATGTGAATATTGTTAGAAATACTCTCTCTCTGTTATCTGAGTGAAAACACTTTATAAATGAATAAGAATACTCACAGTTTATAAGAATGAGAGCTATTATAGAAAAAGAGAAAAGAAGATGAGATTCTGCAGACAGATCTGAAGTATTTATACTACTCTAGAGAGATTTACTTACACTGTGAGTGATTCTGCAGAACAGTCAGATCACTCTAGTAAATAAGAGTAATTATGAATCACAGACCTGAATCTTTCTATATGACTATAAAGAGTGATTGCAGACTGTAGACATCTTGATTCTACAATTCTACAGAGTTAATAAAAGAATGAAAAATTCCTCACAATTCTACAGTGTCAAAGAACAATGATTTATAAGAATAAGTGAAAGATCAACTCATAAATACTTCTCTTTGATGAGAAGTAATCTCACAGAGAGTGATTCATCTGTGAGATGAATCTGTGTGATGATTACACAAGAATCTTGTAAAAATAATTGAGAGTTAACTGAAACTCTTCTATATAAAAGATGTGATATAAATCTGTGTAATAGTCAGAGAAGAATCTGTAGATTACAAAGAATCTCACAGAATAAGAAACTGAGTAACAGACTCTTTTCTCTTCATAGGAATAAGAGATTTTTTCTCACTAAGGTTTTTTATAGATGCGAAGAATTTTTAGTGAGTATCACTGCAGTGCTGAGCTGATTCTATGAAGTTACTTAGTGAAAGGCTTCACAGACAAAGCCTTAGAGAGAGAGAAGTATGTAAGAAATCTCACTTCTTATAGATTCTTTATTTCTATTTCTATCTCTTGTGTAATCATTAGAGCTAGCAGCCCTTGACTACACACAACTATATAGACTGAAGTTTGTGAATACTATTCATAACACAGCTTGAATGCTATTATATATTTAATCTTTACATTTTATCTTTCTACTGTGAATACTTCTAGTAGTTAACAGTACATATCACACCAAGCTGCAAACACCCGAATAATCGCCTGTGAGCACTTATTCTTACATCTTCAGTTCTAGATTGACTTTGAGCTTCATCTTTTCTTCAGTTCTTTTGAGTTCTAGAAGTAAATATATATTCTTTTGAGCTAGATGCATGTTTTTCTTTGTAATTAGAGCACTTAAGCAGAGTATATTAATATATTTCATCTCTTTTTGAGCATGTTTCACATTTATGCTCACTAGTTTTGTGATCTCTGGCACAGAATGTACATTTTGAGTCTCTAAAACATGAGATTGCAAAGTATTCATATCTTTGACAGTTTAAACACTGTGTTTGAGCTTTGAGATTCATTCTTGAGTCTTTGTATTCATAAACTCTTATTTTCAAACCTGCTACTCTTACTTCAGAGATCTTTGACTGTTCAAGTGTTTTTATATATACTAGAACAGAGGCATTTCTTCTGTTTTATCTGAACTTAATTGAATTTAGTTATACAGACTTCTTTCTCAGTTGAATAGAGGTGTATTCTTTCAATTCATTTTTAAGAAGTAGCATTTCTTCTTCACAGTTCAAAATTTCAACTGAAATATCATGAAGAATGAATTTGTCTCACTTTTCATCTCTTTTAGATAGAATTATTATATTTAGTAAAGATTCTACTGCTGACTTTCAGAGATTCTCATTCTGAATAAGGAATTCAGCACTGAATTCAGACATTGTAGTCAGAATGATGAAGTTTTCAAAGAATGATGACTCAATTGAAGCTATAACTGATTTTTGAACTTCAATATCAGTCATCAACTGAGAAAAGAACTGCTGATTAATTTCATTTCTGATTCTGAAAATGATATTTAAGTTTAGCTTATTTCTTTGTAGAATATTCTGATTTGAGACTTTGAGAATAAGTCTTCTATTTCTAAAGATTTGAAAGTTTTTCTCTTTTTACATTTTCTTTTTCACTTTTCTATGAATAGAGATATAAGCAGTATTCTTCTCAGTTTTCTCAGGATTTTAAGCAGATTTTGAGATAGCAGATTTAGAGACAGCAGATTCAGCTGCTTGAGTATATGTTTTCTTCTAATTTAAAGAAGAAGAAGAAGTAGGAAAAAAAGAAGAAGAAGAGTAAGATGAAGAGTCAGTGATTATACTAGGAATTTTCAATGTTTTTTGAACTATATTTGAGATTTCAAGTTTGAACTTAATCATCTTCTATAGTTATCTAGTCTGAGTATGAAGAATTAACAGAACTTCTTTATTCATCTCACTCAGACACTGCTTTTCAAGAATCTTACTTACTTTTTCAAGTTTCTGTATTTCAAGAACTTGTTAATTCTCTATTTCTTCTTTCTTTCTTCTCTTCAGAATTTCAATCTCAGAAATAGCATTTGAGAAAGCATTTTTTTTCACATGAACTGAGTGTATTTTTGAACTTATTTTTCTCACTCAATGAAAAGTTGATCAGACTGTTTCAATTGAGATATTTCTAAGTCTGTTTTCAATTGAAAAGTTGATCAGATTGTTTCAAAAGAAGAATAAAAGACTTTTGTGTATAAAATACCTGATTTTTTTCACACTAGTTCAGTAACTAGATTAGATTTTTGAAGAGAATCTAATAAACTAAAATTGATTTTTAAGATAAATTAATAAAATCTTTATAATCTCTTTCTTGAAATACAGTGAGAAAGAGTATGATATCAATTGATAATAAATCAGATAATATGACAGTTTTTGAGAGAAAATCTGACAAAAAATAAATTAATGTTTTACAGAGAAATTGATTAAAACTATTCAATTTTATTCTAAATTATTCAATTCTCCTCATATAACAAGTGTGCAACTCAAATCAGTTAATAAAGAGTATAAAAAAGAATTAAGTATTAATAAAAGCTCTTCAGTCACTGAAAAAGTAATTCTTACTTAAAAGAATATGAAATTATGATAGAAAACAGCTCTGTTTTTTATTCTTTATAAGAATATTGTATAAAACTCAGAGAAAAACATCTTACTTTTTCAAGAGAAGTAAAAAACTATTTCTAAGATCTTTTTTTTACATTAACTGCCGCAGAAGAATGAGATAGAAACTGCTAAGATATACACTACTATATATCTTCTATCAAGACTTTTCCTCTTCAGAGTCTTGATATTATAGAGAATATAAGTCTGTTTCTATATAATAATATAAATATTATCAGTGAGATGTAGAGAAACTGATTATTTATATCTTAAACTAGAAGACTTTATCAATGATTATATTAATATAGAGTTAATTCTCAAATTCAATAGAAATCTAGTGTTGCTGTTCTCAATCTCTTACAGAATCTATTGAATATTGAGATATTAAAACTAGATTTAATATATCTTACTATACAGAGATCAAAGACTCAGTCAGATCTTGAGATATACTGATTTTATAGTTGTTGATGTACTGTTGACTTGTTATTCACTGATTATATATTAAATGCTGTTACTGAGGTATCTTTTTGTATTATTCTGTCAGAGATAAGTCAGATTAAGAGAGATAGTACAAGAGTGAGACTTGATGTTGAAGTTTAGATACACTGATAACAGACTGTGAAGATTGCACTTCAGAAGTGTCTGTTGATTATATACTTAATATTATTACTGAGATATCTTTTTGTATTTTTCTGCTGAGAATGAGTCAGATTGAGAAGAGTGGTACAAGAGTGAGACTTAATGTTGATGTTTTGAAATATCAAAGATGAACAGGATTTTTACAGAGATTGCTTCTCAGATATCTTCACAATTACAGATTAAGAATCTTTCAAAATCAAGAAGATTGATGTATATGACTATGTCTCTTCATCTTATAATTTGTATGACACTTTGGCCCGGAATTGTGATGTGATAGAGGTGAACAGGGGATAATCCCACATGGGAGTTTTGAACAACATCTAGTTCACATTTGGCTGGATATCTTCACCACCACACGGAGTATGCGGTCGGCGATGGGGTTCAAATGCTTGTATGATTGAGGGCTTTTCGATGGATCTATTGGCGGGTTCTTATTCGAAAAATCGAGTGAGTTTGTGATGAGGCGGTCTGTTAAGTCGCACGATCAAATGCATCTTTTATATCGGATATGAGCTCTTCAATCACTCTGTCATCACTGCAGTCTCTACACACCTACATCTATTATGAAGATAGAGAGATTAAGATTGAAGATTCTCTGAGATATAAGAAAAAAACACATTGTCTGAATTTGACAGCTTTACTCATACTCTTAAACAGAAATTTCATCTTAATCTAAGTCAGTATAATACTCATGAGATATAAGTAATATATATTATCAACTTTCTTAAAGACATCTCTGCAACTACTTGAGTTATTAAGAAGAGAGAGCTTGAGCATACTGATACTGTAATAACTTGAAAAGAATTCAAGAACTTTCTACTGAATTAAATCAAAGATTACTATAACTGTGACTTCACAGCAGTATAGCAGTTCAACTCATTATATTAATAAGTTAATAAGAATTCTTTCAATTTCAATATAAGATTTGAAGAATATTGAGAGAAATTGACTGATAATTTGAATCAATTAAAAACACAGCTTTATCTTGCAAAGCTAACTTGTAAGATACAGATAATAATATCACAGTATCAAAGTTTATTAATTCAACACAACCGCTTCACCACGAACTCGCTCGATTTTTCGAATAAGAACCCGTCAATAGATTCATTGAAAAGCCCTCGATCATATGAGCATTTTGACCCCATCACTGACTGCATACCCCGTGTGATGGTGAAGTTATTCAGTCAAATGTGTACCAGATATCATTCAGAACTCCTGCATGAGATTATTCCTCATTCTTTCCTATCACATCACAATTCTGGGCCAAATTGTCATACAAATTGTAAGATGTAGATACCTAGTCATATGCATCAATCTTCTTGATTTTGAAAGATTCTTAATCTGTAGTTGTGAAGATATCTGAGAAGTAATCTCTATGAAAACCCTGTTCATCTTTGATGTTTCAAAACACTAATGTCAAGTCTCACCCTTGTACTGCCCTTTCTAATCTGGCTCATTCTCAGCAGAAAAATACAAAAAGATATCTTGATGATAATATTAAGCATATAATCAACAGTCACTTCTAAAGTGCAATCTTCACAGTCTGTCTTCAGTGTATCTAGACATCAATGTCAAGTCTCACTCTCATATTATCTCTCTCAATCTGACTCATCTCTGATAGAAAAGTACAAAAAGATATCTCAGCAACTGTACTCAATACATAATTGACAGATATATTAACTATAAAATCAGTATATCTCAAGATCTGACTGAGTCTTTGATCTCTGCACAGTGAGATATATTAAATCTAGTTTTAATATCTCAATATTTAATAGATTCTGTAAGAGATTGAGAACAGCAATACTAGATTTCTATTGAATTTAAGAATTAACTCTATATTAATATAATCATTGACAAAGTCTTCTATTTTAAGATATAAATAATCAGTTCCTCTACATCTCACTGACAATATTTATATTATTATATAGAAACAGACTTATATTCTCTATAATATCAAGACTCTGAAGAGAGAAAGTCTTGATAGAGAGTATATAGTAGTGTATATCTTAGCAGTTTCTATCTCATTCTTCTGCAGCAGTTAATGCAAAAAAAAGATTTCAGAAATAGTTTTTTACTTCACTTGAAAAAGTAAGATGTTTTTCTCTGAATTTTATATAATATTCTTACAAAGAATTAAAAACAGAGTTGTTTTCTGTCATAATTTCATATTCTTTTAAGTAAGAATTACTTTTTCAGTGACTGAAGAGCTTTCATTAATACTTAATTCTTTTTTACACTCTTTATTAGCTGATTTGAGTTGTACACTTGTTATATGAGAAGAATTGAATAATTTAGAATAAAATTGAATAGTTTAATTAATTTCTCTGCAAAAAATTGATCTATTTTTTATCAGTTTTTCTCTTAAAAACTGTTATATTATCTGATTTACTATCAATTGATATTATACTTTTCCTCACTGTAGTTCAAGAAAGAGATTGTAAAGATTTTATTAATTTATCTTAAAAATCAATTTTAGTTTATTAGATTCTCTTCAAAAATCTAACCTAGTTACTGAACTAGTGTGAAAAAAATCAGGTGTTTTATACATAAAAGTCTGTTATTCTTCTTTTGAAATAGTCTGATCAATCTTTCAATTGAAAACAGACTTAGAAATCTCTTAATTGAAACAGTCTAATCAACTTTTCAATTCAAAAGAGTTTAATAAATATCTTAAGTGAATTAGTCTGATTAACTTTTCATTGAGTAAGAATAATGAGTTTGAAAGTACACTCAGTTGATGTGGAAAAAGATGCTTTCTCAAATGCTATTTCTGAGATTGAAATTCTGAAGAGAAGAAAGAAAGAAGAAATAGAGAAACAATAAGTTCTTGAAATACAGAAACTTGAAAAAGCAAGCAAGATTCTTGAAAAGCAGTATCTGAGTGAGATGAATGAAGAAGTTCTGTTAATTCTTCATACTCAGGCTAGACAACTACAGAAGATAATCAAGTTCAAACTTGGAATCTCAAACACAGTTTAAAAAACATTGAAAATTTCTAATATAATCACTGACTCTTCATCTTACTCTTCTTCTTTCTTTTTTTCTACTTCTTCTTCTTCTTTGAATCAGAAGAAAACATATACTCAAGCAGCTGAATCTGCTATCTTTAAATCTGCTGTCTCAAAATCTGCTCAAAATTCTGAGAAAGCTGAGAAGAATACTGCTCATGCCTCTATTCATAGAAAAGTGGAAAAGAAACTGCAAAAAGAGAAAAACTTTCAAATCTTCAGAAATAGAAGACTTATTTTCAAAGTCTCAAACTAGAACATTCTGCAAAGAAACAAGCTAAACTTAAATCTCATTTTCAGAATCAGAAATAAAATTAATCAGCAGTTGTTTTCTCAGTTGATGACTGATATTGAAGTTCAAAAATCAGTTATAGCTTCAATTGAGTCATCATTCTTTGAAAACTTCATCATTCTGACTACAATGCCTAAATTCAGTGCTGAATTACTCATTCAGAATGAGAATCTTTGGAAGTCAGTAGTAGAATCTAGACTGGCCGCTGAGATCATGAATTTCACGTTTGATTTCATTTGATCTGATCTCATACATTTCTTGAGGTGAATTCCGCTGGGACTGGCTATCAAAAAAACATATAAAGTGACTATATATCAGATCTTAAAATGAAACCATGACTTGAAAAAAATGAGAAAGTGGTCTCATTTGGTTCCATTTAGTCTCATTCTTGACATAAAGTTACTATTTTTAGACATTTTAAGGTTTTTTTTAGACTATTTTTAATTTTTTAAAAAGTAACGCTTTTTGGTAACACTCAAATGAGATTTAAAGTCATTTAAAGCAATAAAAATAATTTAAATTGAGAAGTGAAAATCATGATCTCATTTGAAAAATGTGACAAGAGTAGACAGTAAGTTTCACTGAGACAGTATAAGACTACTATCTAATGTTAAAACCGTGTAATGGGATCAGTCGAATTGGTAATGAGACTATCAAAAAATCTGGTCCTGGTTTCAGACACAGTCACACGGTCAGTCTAGTAGAATCTTTGCTAAACACAACAATTCTATCTGAAAGAGATAAAAAGTGGGGTAAATTCATTCTTCATGATATTTCAGTTGAAATTTTTGACTGTGAAGAAGGAATGCTACTTCTCAAAAATGAATTAGAAGAATACAACTCTATTCAACTGAGAAAGAAGCCTGTATGACTAAATTCAATTGAGTTCAGACAAAGCAGGAGAAATGCCTCTGTTCTAGTATATATAAAAACACTTGAACAGTCAAAGATCTCTGAAGTAAGAGTAGCAGGTTTGAAAATGAGAGTTCATGAATACAAAGACTCAAGAATGAATCTCAAAGCTCAAACACAGTGTTCAAACTGTCAAATATATGAACACTTTGCAATCTCATGTTTTAGAGACTTAAAATGTGCATTCTGTGCCAGAGATCATAAAACTAGTGAGCATAAATGTGAAACATGCTCAAAAAGAGATGAAATTTGTCAACATAATCTGCTTAAGTGCTCTAATTGCAAAGAAAAACATGCATCTAGCTCAAAAGAATGTATATTTACTTGTAGAACTCAAAAGAACTGAAGAAAAGATGAAGGTCAAAGTCAATCTAGAACTGAAGAGAAGAGTCAAGTCAGTAGACTTACAACTGCAAGCTTATAAAGAAGAAACTCTTAACTATCTAGATCTTCAAACTTCAATTCTTCAGCTAAATGTAAACAGAATTTGAATTCTCAAACTTCTGTTAAGATTAGAGAATTGAGAAATGACTCTGATGATAAACTAGATATAATGCAAGTAGTTGAGATTTCTACTTTTCAAAATAGTTATATTCTACTATCTGATAATAGTGATTAGATTCTACTCTATCTCTACTCTCTTTTACTATGAATATACAACAAAAATAATAAAAAAAGTTTAAAAAATTTTCAAAAATCACATTTATTCAAAATAATGTAAATAGAAACTCAAATTGTATTTATTCTTATCTTCAAATTGCATTTGAATAAAAAGTTGATTTTGTACTACTTCAGAAACTGAATTTTAATACTGAGTAAAATTACATCATTTCTCATTCAAGCTACTACTGCTTTCTATCTCAAATCTGAGATAAAGTTAAGAGTAGTGATCTATGAAAGAAAGAGATCAAGATATCAATTTAATCTAAGATTTAATATCATGTCTGACTCTGATATTCTGATGAATGATATTATAGATAAAGAAAATGAGTTTAATACTATACAGCTCATAAATATCTATAATGAAAAGTCATTGAAGAAAAATAATAATATCTGAATAATTGATAGAGAATTTCTGAACATAACTTCATTAAGAAACTCTATAATTGCAGGAGATTTCAATACACATCATCTCTGATGAAATTCAGAATGTAAGAGAGCAGTTAGAGCTGATAATCTAGTTGAATGAATCTTTAAGCATTCAATAGATTTAATTAATAAGTCTGATTAACAAACATTCTTTAGAAAAGGCATGAAACAGAAATCTAGTATAGATCTAATCTTTATGTTATAAAATCTAATAGAAAGAAGACTTATAAACTGATCTATTAATTCAAATGAGACATTAGAATCAGATCATGAGATTATTCAATTTAAGATTGAACTGAGTGAAAAACAAATGAGTGAAAATTCTCTTCTCTTTAATCAGTTTAACTTTGAAAAAGCTGATTGAAAAGCAGTTGAAGAAAGTATAAAACTGTTAAAATCTGAAAGACAGAATGAGCTATATTGAAATTCTGATCAAGATATCTCAAATGAAATGCTTGAGAATAGAGTGATGCTTATTACATCTATTATTCTAACAAGTGTTAGAGATAATATTTCAAAGAGAAAATCTTCTGAGTATTCAAAATCTTGATGAAATGAGAATATCTCATCTAAAAGAAAAGAATTAGCTACTGCTAGAAGAGATTGAAAGATTGATATAATATCTGATAAAGTGTGGCGGGCTGCGCCCGATCAATCATATAGACTATTCCATTACACTCCATAGATTCTTCCATTCCCGATCGCCGATCCGCGGCCGCTACGAACGCGTACACTCCGATTCTCGGCCATTCCCGATCGCCGATCCGCGGCCGCTACGAACGCGCGTATATTCTTCTGCCCCGAAGCTCCACCACATACACCACCACATACACGTATAAATATCCACCTCGATCGCTGATTCTCGCACTTTCTCTTTCTTTCCTTCTCTAACATTTTTATCTTTGTTATATAAGACCTATCTATTATACCGATCTATTCAGCGTAGGCCCCTTACACTATAAAAACATTCATCGTCTTCTTATTAGAAATGATTATCCATCAAGAGATATTCAAACACATGACAACACATAAGAAATAGAGAAACAGTCAAACAGTTAAGCAGACACCGAGTTCTCAGATAGTTCTCAGATAGAAGCTTACTCATCAGTCACCCTGGCCCTGCAACAAGATCTTATGAAGAGAGTAAGATCTTATAAAAGAGAATGTCAGTGAAAGACCTGAGAGTTCTGACACTCAGATATATGAGAATACAATTACACTTCTTCAGATTCCACAGATATCATATATTCAACAACTGATATAACCATGTCTAACAATAATATGAAACCCTCAAACATGAGCATAGATGCAGTGCCACAGTGACTCTGAGCAATGTTGAAACTACAATAATAATAAATAACTGATATGCATGCAACTCAACAACATCAACATGAAGAGATTCAACAATTATCACAATAAGAAACTTATGCAATCTCAACATCTACAGAATCAAATACAAAAGCACTGAAAGAACACTTAGATACTTTCACATATTTCAATGCTTTCAATCTCACTCTCTACTCATCATGAAGAATGGAAATGCTCATGAAACTGAGTATAGATGAAGATTTCATCAGTTCATTAATCAATCAAGATTGATATATCAATGAATAATTGAAGAATCATGTGAAACAGAAGTTTTATTCATGAATGAAAGCATGTGAATCAGTGTTGTAAACACCTGACAATATCATGAAACATCTTGATGTTCTGTTCTAAGACACTGTCATATAACAGAAAGTATTAGATTGATTACAGAGCATCTGACAGAGGAACACTTCTCTTACAACATTTATCTCTGACTTTAACATCAAGATTCTAGAAGCAGGTAATCAATCTTGAAAAGATCAAATGAAGATTAGCATGCTTAAGAAGATATTAACTTTTGAACTCTTACAGACTCTTGTAAGTGCAGATAAAGACCAGACTTATGAAGACTTCTGTACACAGCTCCGGACAATGAATGACCATCTTATCAAGCTCAAGAATATACAGAACAGTGATAGAAGATGTTACATCTCAGTGACTCATACACTCACACTGAAGAACAATGATGCAGATGTCATGAACTGAATAGATTCAAATGTCTATACATAAGCAAGAGTTTTCACTGTTCAAACAGGCTTTCAAGTCCCAGGAATCACTTCTGAAGAAATCACTGATCAATGTCAATGTAAAGTGTGTATCAACTGTAACTGATCAGAATACATTGCTTTCAACTACTAATCAATCTATATACCTTCTTGTTCAAAGAATGAATCAGCGCCTGTCCATGTCAATCACATTGCATTAGAGGAAGATTCAGAGAATAACTATGAGAATATCTCAGTGAAACAGAAAAAAGATTAGCTTCTGTTCAAATTCATAAACAGAAGCTTGAAGAGATCAGATGATAATAATTTGAAGAGAAGATGACAATGAATACAATTCTTGTATTCACTGTGATTAATAACATGTATAATATGAAGACTATGATAGACAGTGATCTATGCTACTATGCAATGATAAAATCTTCAGTTGTAAGATATCATAATCTTCAGTGTATCTCTCTATTAAAACTCTGACTTCTCACAGAATTTGATGATTCAAAAGACATTTGTACCTGTTACATGATGAAGCTGATCATAGATGTAGAAGAACATCAACATGAAGATGTCTATATATATGAAGTTGATAATCTCAATTATAATCTTATGTTAGAACTTGTCTGACTATCTGAACAAGGCATCTTATTGAATGCTTAAAATAGAAGCTTGATATTCTCTAACAATGATAGAGTTTACAAAGATGATATTCACAAGATCATGAATCTGATACAGATCTCTGTCAACACATATGAAATACTCTGAAAAAGAAGTCATCATCAAAATCACTGACAGAGTCACTGACAGTAAGATCATGTGTCAATCTATTCTGTCAGTCTGACTAATATCAAAAAGGCTCTAGAAAAGTTATCCCATATTATAACAACAGATTCTTGTATGAAACTCTCTTAATAATATCATGAATATCTAGATGTCTTCTGACAAGATAATATTACAAATATACTTCTCTTATAAGATTCTGAAGTGAATCACAGTATTAAGTTAGAGAAAAAGAATGATAAGAATTCTGAACTATTATGAGACTCTCTTTATAATATATTCTGAGATGAACTTCTTCTCCTTTGAAAGACACTCAATGATCTATTGAATAAAGAATTCATACATGTTAGCAACTCTTCTGCTGCAGCCTCTATTCTCTTTGTAAAGAAATCAGGTGAAGAACTCTGATTCTGTGTGAACTACTGAGGTCTGAACAGATTGATAAAGAAAGATTGATATCTCTTATCTCTCATCAATGAAACTCTAGCACAGATCAGATGAGCTCAATGATTTATAAAACTAGATGTCATCACTGTGTTTCATAAGATTTATATCACTGAAGAAGATGAATGACTTACAGCATTCTGAACACATTATGACCTCTTTGAATAAATAGTCATACTCTTTGAACTGGCTAATGCTCTCAGTACATTTCAGAAGTATATCAACTGAGCACTCTGAGATTTCCTTGATGAGTTTGCATCTGCTTATCTAGATGACATTCTCATCTTCACTAATGAATTCAGAAAAGAATATTAAGAACATGTGTAAAAGATATTACAACAGCTACAAGAAGCAGAACTACTGATAAATATTGATAAGTATGATTTTAAAGTCAAGAGTATCAAGTATCTGAGTTTTATTATAGAAGCTGACAAGAGGATTTGAATGAATTCTGAGAAAGTCTCTGCTATTCTTGAATGAGAAGCTTCATATACTGTGAAAGATGTATAAAGCTTCATTGAATTTACTAACTTCTATCAGTGATTTATATGAAACTTCTCAGATATCATGAGATCACTTACAGATCTCACTAAGAAAGACTTAGTATTTCAATAGTCAGTGAACACTGAAGCTGCATTTACACAGATGAAGAAGATATTCATTAATGTCTCTCTACTGATAATATTTGATTCTGATCATGAGATAGTTGTTGAAGCTGATTTCTCTGACTATGTGATAGAAGAAGTGATATTGCAATATGATGATGAAGATGTTCTATGATTATATATCTTCATGTCTAAGAAACTGAGTTCTGCTGAATGCAATTATGAGATCTATGACAAGGAACTTCTTGCAATTATATACTGTTTGAAAGAATGAGACTCTGAACTCTGAAGTATCTCTGAATTTGAGATAGTCACAGATTATAAAAACCTCAAATACTTCACAACTATCTGTAAACTTACTGAATAACAGATGTGATGATCTGAGTTTCTAAGCTGCTTTCATTTTATGATACACTACCATCCTGGCAGTCAGAACTCAATGGCAGATGCTCTCTTATGATAAGAGCAAGATATGCCATCTGATATAACAGATACTCACTGAATGAACTGAGAGCATCAGCTCTTGAATCTGAAGATATTAATTGATCAAGATAGAATGACTCACAGCATCATACATGCTTCTTCAATTAGAACTGACATCAATATCTTCACTTTCTCTACACTGAATGAACTATGGCATACAGCAGCTCAGGTGAATGAACTTCTTCAGACCCTCACTGAAGCAGTACATCAAAGAGCACTCTGATTTCCCTCAGAACTACATATCAGAACTGAT
The DNA here is from genome assembly GCF_000003525.1 of Blastomyces dermatitidis ER-3. NCBI lineage: Eukaryota > Fungi > Ascomycota > Eurotiomycetes > Onygenales > Ajellomycetaceae > Blastomyces > Blastomyces dermatitidis. Next base: position 1,606,057 of record NW_025544777.1, on the reverse strand, counting down.
ATCTCAGAATGCTCAATTAATGACAATAACACTCTACAATTCTGTGAATGATGCTGAGTCTCTCACTCTGAACTCTTACACACTCAGATAATGCAAGAGATGCATGATTCATGTATAATCAGTTATTCAGGCCATGAACAACTGTATAGAATGATCTTCTGAGAATTCTACTGATCTGAGATATCAAACAGCATCAGATACTTCATCTGAAACTGCAATCACTGTTCTTCTGTTATCTCATAAAAGAACTGTAGAAAAGATCTACTAAAATCACTTAATGTCTCTGATAGAATCTAGTGAGATGTAGTGATTGACTTCACTGTCAATCTATCTGAGAGTAAGAGTTGTAGAAACATTCTGATTATCATGAATTGATTGAGCAAAGATGTAATATTGAAATCTTGTAACAAGATGAATGCTGAACAAGTCACTGAAGCCTTTCTATGAAGCTCATTCTATCAGATGCATGAATTGCTGAGATTCATAGTATCAGATCAGAGCTGTCAATTTGTGAGCACTCTATGAACTAGAATCTGTCAAGTTCTCAAGATTACATACTGTCTGTCAACTGTCTATCACTCTGAGACTGATAATGCATCAGAATGAACAATTCAGACTGTAAAGAATTATCTTCATAAGTTCTACAATCACTTATAAGATGATTAGCATGATCTTCTTCTACACACAGAGATCACTATCAACAGTTGAGATGCTGTTTCAACAGGTGTAAGCCTGTTCTTTCTTACACATGATTATCACATGAAAGTGTTGAATCTTCTAGAGATTACACAGTTCATATCAAACCTCTGCAGTTCAATTCAGATCACTGATAATATAGTAATAAAGCTCTGAGATGCCTGCAATTGAGCAGAGATCTCTATAACAACTGCAAAACAAGATTAAGAAGATTAAATCAATATTCAATGAGATTCTGCAGAGCAGTATAAGATAGAAGACCTTGTGTGATTGAATCTCAAGAACATATGAATCACATGTTCATCTTATACACTAGACTACTGCCATGCCAGGTATAAGGTGATAGAAGTCCTAGATAGTCACAACTATCATCTTGATACATCATCAGAGATTCATGATGTATTTCACACAAGCTTGCTCTGCTGCACTGTCACTGATCTGTTCTCTTCTCAGCTGACTTCTGACTGACAGTCACCAGGCATCATAGAAGAAGATAATGAGCTTAAGTGAGAGATTGAAGATATTCTCAATAAGAGATCCCACAGTCACAGCTGACAATATCTGATGAAATGAGTCAGCTATAATCAACTGACCTGAACTCTGAGTTCTGTGTTATCTGAAACAGCAGCTCTTGACCAATGGAAACTGCTTCTGAAAAGAGAGGACTAATGTGATGAGCTGCACCTGATCAATCATATAGACTATTTCATTACACTTCATAGATTCTTTCATTCCTAATCACTGTTCTGTGACCGCTATGAACATGTATGCTCTGATTCTCAGCCATTCCCAATCACTGATCCGCGGCTACTATGAACACGCGTATATTCTTCCGCCCTGAAGCTCCACCACATACACCACCACATACATGTATAAATATCCATCTCAATTACTGATTCTCATACTTTCTCTTTCTTTTCTTCTCTAACATTTTTATCTTTATTATATAAGATCTATCTATTATACTGATCTATTCAGTGTAGGCCTCTTACATAAAGAGTTCAAAGCTGTCAGAAATAAATATTTTTCAGATATTAAAAAAGCTAAAACAGACTGCTGAAATAAATTTCTTGAAGAAGCATAAGAGAAGAAAGTTTTTAAAGCTTTTAACTATACTAAAACAAGAAGTGTAGCCAAACTTTCAGTCTTAGAATATGAGTTTCAGAATAAATTATATACAGCAAACTCTTTTAAGAAAAAATGTCAAGCTTTTATAAGAATTCTCTTGCAGAACTCATCAGATTCAGATTCAGAGAAAGAGAAAGAGAATATATCACTTCTTAACTACGTTGATGAAAATGACTGAGAATGACCTGATCTTATATAAGATGAATTAGAGTCAGCTATCTTCTCAAGTTCTGTTAAAACTGCTGCAGAGCCTGATTCAATTAATCACTTAATTATTCAAAATATATATTCCTACTTAAAGAATGAATATTTTGAGCTTTTTTTCAATCTCTTGAAAAATGAATATCATTCTGAATGCTGAAGAGAAGTCACTGAAGTGATTCTTACAAAATCTAATAGAAAAACTTCAATTTCTAAGTTATATAGAGTAATATCTCTATTAATCTGTCTAGAAAAGATTTTGAAAAAGATAATAGCTACTCAACTATCTTTTATAAGCTCTATTAATAACTCTCTTTTATTCAGTGAATAAATAAGAGATAGAAAACAATATTCTATAATTAATACTATTCTCTCAGTTATTCATAATATTTAAATAGCAAAGAATGAAAATCTGATCTCAACTGCAGTTTTTATTGACATAAAAGAAGCATTTAATCATATTTCAAAGTCAAAGTTAATTCAGACTTTGAAGATATTAAAACTGTTACTTTCTCTAATAAAATGAGTTAACTGTTTTATATCTAAAAGAATCATATAACTTTTCTTTGATGAAATGAAATAAGATAAGACTGAGATAAAAATAGAAGTATTATAAGAATCTTCAATCTCATCTATTTTATTTACAATATACACTGTATATCTATTCAAAAATAGAAATATGAGAATAGTGTGATCTCTGAGTTATATGAATAATATTGATCTAGTCTACAGCTCAAAAACTATCAAAGAGAATTTAAAAGTGATTGAAGAAGCTGTAAAGAAAATCTTTGTTAAAGCAGATATTAATCAAATTCAATTTAATATAAATAAAACTGAGTTAATTCATTTCTTTTCTAGATTCAATAAGAAAGAACTATCTCTAACTCTTTTAAATAGAGAGATTAAACTCAGTGTAAATGTCAAATAATTGAAAGTATGATTAAACTTCAAGTTGAATTTTAAATATTACATTCAACAAAGAACTGTCAAGACAGAAAGACTATTGAACAATATAATCAGACTATCAAATACAGAGAGAGATCTATTCTTTCAGACTATGAGACAATTATATATAGTCTGTATTATATCAGTAGCTGATTATAAAGTTTAAGTTTAATGAAATAATCAAGAAAACTTCACTGAACTCTTTCAAAGTCTGTAAAACAGAGTCTTGAGAAGAATTCTAGAAGCATTCAAATTATCTTCTATTAAAGCAATGAAAATTGAAGCTTCAATTCTCTCTTCTACTATTAAATTTGAAAAGGCCTGTATGAACTATGCACTGAAAGTTATAAAGATGAGCTTAAATTATATAATCAGAGAAAGAGTCTCTTCTTCATTTTTATTAATTAACTCTGAAAATGAACTGGATTAAAATAGATTTCTTGATTGAAATGAAAATAATTCTTCAAAGAAAATGTCTTCTCAACTTTACAGACTATACTCTCTGATTAAAAATCAATTTTCTTCTTTAAATATTGAAAAAGTGAATCATGAGAAGTTATCTCTCTGAAGAGAAAAGCTTGAATCTCTTATAAACTTACAAATCAGTGATCTATTAAAAGAGAAAGAATATGAACAGTATTTGAAGAGAATTTCTACAATCAATATAAAAGACTCTATTCTGATTTATTCAGATGACTTAAAAAATGAGAATCTGAATAGATTAGATGCAGGCATTGCTTATACTGAAGATAATATCAATTTTATCTCAGATTTCTGAAATCTAGACTGTGAATCTGAAGTCTTTGATACTGAACTATTTGTAATAGTGAAAGCTTTCAAACTCATAGAAATAAAATCTTATAAAAGAGAAAATAGTTTAAAAGAGATATGAATATTCTCTGATAGTCAAGCTGCTTTAAAAAGACTTAGAAATAGTCAGATTTATAATGATTAAATGAATCTTGAACTGATTCTAAACTCTGTTTTGAAAATTTGAAAGAGAAGAATATCAAAGCTGATAATACATCTACACTGAGTTCCTGCTTATATGAATATTCATGGCAATGAATTGACTGATTCAGCTGTAAAAAAGAGTGCAGAATTAAGCAGATCTATTCAAAAAATTGTGTTCTAATCTTTTATAAAGAGAAAAATAAAAGAATCTTGCTTAGATAAGTGAAATGAAAGCTGGCAGAAACAAAAGAAGAGTATACATTATTCAAGATTTGAAATAAAACTCAAGTGAAAATCTTGTTTAATTAAATGTAAAAAGAAAATATTCTCATCTATAATACAGCTGAAACTAGAATATGACTATTTCAAATCTTATATACAAAGATTTGATAATAGATTTGACTCAATAGAATGCTCATTCTACAATATAAATGAGAATTCTGAGTATATTGTAATGCACTGTGTATTATACAATAGTCTCAGAGTCAGATTGAAAGAGAAGTATAATCTAAATCAATTAAATATGAGATTCTTATTCTCAACTGAGACAGGAATTAAATACTTAATAGGCTTTCTATCAGAAACTCAAGCAGCTACAAGAAAATGACTAAATTCAGAATTATCTGTATATGAAGAGAAGAAAATCAATCAGATATAGTCTGTTGAAACAGCTATATACTCTTTTTTAATAATTTGTTTTGTTATAGTCTCTCTTTACTTTATCTTTTTTTTTATCTTTTTCTTTCAATTTCTTTTTATCTATCTATTTAATGTGTCTATCTTTGAGACTGTGTTCTTTTTCTCTTTTCCTTTGTCATGATATTATCAAATGATTTCAAAGTATCAAAAGATGTTAAAACACTGCAATTTGTAAACAGTTTTTGTATTCTGAGCTGAAATTTTCTGATTTTGCATATCTGAAATTGATGAATGTATAATAGTTAACTTTACAGACATAGGAAAAACCCTGAGAACTAAAAGTTCTCAGGTAGATGTCATAGTCTCTGACTGCATATATCTATAATTGAAGAATAATAATAATAATAATAATGTGGCGGGCTGCGCCCGATCAATCATATAGACTATTTCATTACACTTCATAGATTCTTTCATTTCCAATTGCTGATTCACAGCTGCTACGAACACGCGTAGCATACACTTCAATTCTCAGCCATTTTCAATCACTGATCCTCAGCTGCTATGAACACATGTATATTCTTCCACTCTGAAGCTCCACCACATACACCATCACATACATGTATAAATATTCATCTCAATCACTGATTCTCACACTTCCTCTTTCTTTCCTTCTCTAACATTTTTATCTTTGTTATATAAGACCTATAATATTATACTGATCTATTCAGTGCAGGCCTCTTATACTATAAAAATATTCATCATCTTCTTATTAGAAATGATTATTCATTGAGAGATATCTGAACATGTAACAACACATAAGAAATAGAGAAACAGTTGAACAGTTAAGTGAACACTGAGTTTTCAGATAGTTTCTAGATAGAAGCTTGCTTACCAGTCACTCTGACCTTACAACAAGATCTTATGAAGAGAATAAGATCTTACAAGAGAATATCAGTGAAAGACTCAAGAGTTCTGATACTCAGATATATAAAAATATGATTACACTTCTTCAGATCTCACAGATATCATACATTCAATAATCAATATAATCATGTCTAATGATAATATGAAACTCTCAAACATGAGCATAGATGCAGTGTCACAGTGACTCTGAGCAATGTTGAAACTACAACAACAACAAATAGCTGATATACATGCAACTCAACAATGCTAATATGAAGAGATTCAATGATTATCATAACAAGAAACTCATGCAATCTCAACATCTACAGAATTGAATATAAAAGTGCTGAAAGAATGCTTAGATGTCTCTGTATATTTCAATGCTTCTGATCTCACTCTCTACTCATCATGAAGAATGAAAATGCTCACAAAACTGAGTATAGATGAAGATTTCATTGATTCATTAATCAATCAAGATTGATATATCAATGAATAATTGAAGAATCATATGAAACAGAAGTTTCATTCATGAATGAAAGTATGTGAATCAGCATTGTGAACACCTGACAATATTATAAAATATCTTGATATTCTGTTCTGAGACACTGTCATGCAACAGAAAGTATTAGATTGATTACAGAGTGTCTGACAGAGGAACACTTCTCTTACAATATTCATTTTCAACTTCAATATCAAGATTCTAGAAGCAGATGATCAGTCTTGAAAGAATTGAATAAAGATTAGCATGCTCAAGAAGACATTGACTTTCAAACTCTTACAGGCTCTTGTAAGTACAGATGAAGACTCAACTTATGAAGGCTTCTGCACATAGCTTCAGATAATGAATGATCATCTTATCAAGCTCAAGAATATACAGAACAGTGATAGAAGACATTACATCTCAGTAACTCATACACCTGCGCTGAGGAATAACAATAATGCAGATGTCATGAATTGAGTAGACTTGAATATCTACACATAAGCAAGGATCTTCACTGTCTGAACAGGCTTCTGAGTCCCTGAGATCACTCTCAAAGAAGTCACTGATCAATGTCAATATAGAGTATGCATTAACTGTAACTGATCAGAACACATTGCTTTCAACTGCTGATCAATCTTTGTGCCTTCTCATTCAAAGAATGGATCAGCACCTGTTCACATCAACCACATTACATTAGAGGAAGATTTAGAGAATAACTATGAGAATACTCTGATAAAACAGGAAAAAGATTAGCTTCTGTTCAAATTTGTAAACAGAAGCTTGAAGAGATTGAACAACAATGATTTGAAGAGAAGATGACAATGAATGCAATTCTTGTATTCACTGTGATTAATAACATATATAATATGAAGACCATGATAGACAGTGATCTATATCACTATACAATGATAAAATCTTCAGTCATAAGACATCATAATCTTCAGTGTATTCCTCTATCAAAACTCTGACTTCTCACAGAATTTGATGATTCAAAAGACATTTGTATCTGTTACATAGTGAAGCTGATCATAGATGTAGAAGAACATCAATGTGAAGATGTCTATGTATATAAAGTTGATAATCTTGATTATAATCTTATATTAGAACTTGTCTGACTATCTGAACAAGGCATCTTGTTGAATGCTTGAAATAGAAGCTTGATATTCTCTAACAATGATAGAGTTCACAAAGATGATATTCACAAGACTATGAATCTGACACAGATCTCTGTCAACACATATGAATTACTCTGAAAAAGAAGTCATCATCAAAATCACTGACAGAGTCACTGATAGCAAGATTATGTGTCAATCTATTTCATCAGTCTGACTGATATCAGAAAGACTCTAGAAAAGTTATTCTGTGTTACAATAACAGATTCTCATACAAAACTTTCTTAATAATATTATGAATATCTAGATGTCTTCTGATAAGATAATATTATGAATATACCTCTCTTATGAGATTCTGAAGTGAATCACAGTATCAAGTTAGAGAAAAAAGATGATAAGAACTCTGAACTGTTATAAGACTCTCTTTATAATATGTTCTGAGATGAACTTCTTCTTCTTCAAAAGACACTCAATGATCTATTGAATAAAGAATTCATACATGTTAGCAACTCTTTCACTGCAGTCTCTATTCTCTTTGTAAAGAAACCAGGTGAAGAACTCTGATTCTGCATGAACTACTGAGATCTGAACAGATTGACAAAGAAAGATCAATATTTCTTATCTCTCATCAATAAAACCCTAGCATAGATCAGGTGAGCTCCATGATTTATAAAACTAGATGTTATCACTGTGTTTTATAAGATTTATATCACTGAAGAAGATGAATGACTTACAGCATTCTGAACATATTATGACCTCTTTGAATGAATAGTCACACTCTTTGAACTGACTAATGCTCTCAGTATATTTCAGAAGTATATTAACTGAGTGCTCTGAGATTTTCTTGATAAGTTTGTATCTGCTTATCTAGATAATATTCTCATCTTCACTGATGAATTCAGAAAAGAATATCAAGAACATATGCAAAAGATATTACAACAGCTACAAGAAGCAGAACTATTAATAGATATTGATAAGTGTGATTTTGAAGTCAAGAGTATCAAGTATCTAAGTTTTATTATAGAAGCTGACAAGAAGATTTAAATGAATTCTGAGAAAGTCTTTATCATTCTTAAATGAGAAGCTCTGTGTACTGTGAAAGATGTATGAAGCTTCATCAGATTTGCTAACTTCTATCAGTGATTTATACAAAACTTCTCAGATATTATAAGATCACTTACAGATCTTACTAAGAAAGACTCAGTATTTCAATAGTCAGCAGACATCAAAGCTGTGTTTATACAGATGAAGAAGATGTTCATTAATACTTCTCTGCTGATAATCTTTGATTCTGATTGTAAGATAGTTATTGAAGCTGATTTCTCTGACTACATGACAGAAGAAGTGATATTGTAATATAATAATAAAGATGTTCTACAATCATGTGTCTTCATATCTAAGAAACTGAGTCCTGCTGAATGCAATTATAAGATCTATGATAAGAAACTTCTCACAATTATACACTGTTTAGAAGAATAAGACTCTGAACTCTGAAGTATCTCTGAGTTTGAGATAGTCACAGATCATAAGAATCTCAAATACTTCACAATTATCTGTAAACTTACTGAATGACAGATGTGATGATCTGAGTTCTTAAGCTGCTTTCATTTTACAATACACTACTGCTCTGACAGCCAGAACTCAATGACAGATGCTCTCTTGTGACAAGAGCAAGATATGTCATCTGATATAATAGATACTCACTGAATGAACTGAGAGCACTGACTCTTGAATTCAAAGATACTAGTTGATTAAGATGAAACAGCTCACAGCACTATACATGCTTCTCTGATTAGAACTGTCACTGATATCTTAACTTCTTCTGAACCTATATTAGATAAGCTATAGCATACAGCAGCTTAAACTAATGAACTTCTTCAAGCACTTACTGAAGTAGTATAACAAGAAGTACTCTGATTTCTCTCAGAATTATAAGTAAGAACTGACATCTCAGAATGTTCAATCAATGATAATAATACTCTACAATTCTGTGAATGATGCTGAGTCTCTCACTCTGAACTCTTACACACCTGAATAATGCAAGAGATGCATGATTCATGTATGACTGATCATTCAGACTGTGAACAACTGTATAAAATGATCTCTCAAGAATTCTATTGATCTGAGATATTAAACAGTATCAGACACTTTGTCTGAAACTGTAACTACTGTTCTTCTGTTATCTTATAAAAGAACTGTAGAAAAGATCTACTGAAATCACTTAATATTTCTAATAGAATCTGATGAGATGTGATAATTGACTTCACTGTCAATCTATCTGAGAGTAAGAATTGTAGGAACATTCTGATCATCATGAATCAATTAAGTAAAGATATAATATTGAAATCTTGTAATAAGATAAATACTGAATAAGTCACTAAAGTCTTTCTACAGAGCTCATTCTATCAGATGCATGAATTGCTGAGATTTATAGTATTGAATTAAGATTATTAATTCATGAGCACTCTATGAACTAGAATCTGTCAAGTTCTCAGAATTATACACTGTCTGTCAACTGTCTATCATCTCAAGACTGATGATGCATCAGAATAAATAATTCAGACTGTAAAGAATTATCTTTGTAAGTTCTGCAATTACTTATAAGATGATTGACATGACCTTCTTCTACATGCAGAGATTGTTATCAATGATTGAGATACTGTTTCAACAGATATAAGCCTGTTCTTTCTTACACATGAATATCACATGAAAGTGTTGAATCTTCTAGAGATTACACAGTTCACACTGAACTCTTACAGTTCAATTCAGATCACTGATAATATAGTAATAAAGCTCTGAGATGTCTGTAATTGAATAGAGGTCTTCATGATAACTGTGAAACAAGATCAAGAAGATTAAATTAATATCTGACAAGATTTCACAGAGCAGTATAAGATAGAAGACCTTGTGTGATTGAATCTCAAGAATATATAAATCACACATTCATCTTGTACACTAGACTACTGCTATGCCAGGTATAAAGTAATAGAAGTTCTAGATAGCTACAACTACTGTCTTGACACATCATCAGAGATTTATAATGTATTTCATACAAGCTTACTCTGCTGCACTGTCACTGATTCATTTTCTTCTCAGCTGACTTCTGACTGACAGCTGCCAGGCATCATAGAAGAAGATAATGACCTTGAGTGAGAGATTGAAGATATTCTTGATAAGAGATTCTACAGCTATGACTGACAATATCTGATGAAATGAGTCAGCTATGATCAATCAACCTGGACTCTGAGTTCCGCATTATTCAAAACAGTGGCTCTTGACTGATGAGAACTGCTTCTGGAAAGAGGGGGCTAATGTGGCGGGCTGCGCCTGATCAATCATATAGACTATTTCATTACACTCCATAGATTCTTCCATTCCTGATCACCGATTCGCGGCCGCTACAAACGCGCGTAGTGTACACTCTGATTCTCAGCCATTCCCGATCACTGATTCTCAGCTGCTACAAACGCGTGTATATTCTTCCGCTCTGAAGCTCCACCACATACACCATCACATACATGTATAAATATTCACCTCAATCACTGATTCTTGTACTTTCTCTTCCTTTCCTTCTCTAACATTTTTATCTTTGTTATATAAGACCTATAATCTTATACCGATCTATTCGGTGCAGGCCCCTTACAATAATAAGAGTTTATCAATTAATTATACTGAGCTTGTCAACCTGACTTTCTGAATCTATTTGAATAATTAATTCTTTAAGAAAAAGACTAATAAGATCTCTTCTAAGTAATTAATAATAGAATCTAAACAGTGCTGTGACAGCTCTAGTATGAAGAAAGTAAAGAAGAATTTCAAGTATTCTGATTCTTCACTCACTGTAAAGAAATATTTAAAAAGATTTGATAAAGATCTCTATTTTAACTGCAGAGCTGATGATCACTATACTAGTAATTATAAGAAGTTGAAGAAGAAAAGAAACTGAGAAGATATCTTCTTAAACTTAACTTCTCTTCTGATAAATGTATAAATGTATCTGTGAAAGAGAAAGAAATAAAGAATTGATAATTCTTATATCTTTAAGTTTATGTTACAATTACAATGAATATCTCAAATAAGAAGATATTAGTGAGATGCCTACTTAACTCTGAGATAAATATTAACTTTATATTCTATTTCTTTTCTTTGATGAAGAATTGAAAGAAGATAGACTTGTCAGATTATGTAAAATTTACTGATGAAATGAAATATCATTATTTTAACATAATTCAAGTAAAGTGTGTGATCACAGACTTAGAAGAAATCTTTAAGAAAAGTAGTCTGCTTCTTCACACTGTCAATATTATAGATAAGAACATTATTCTAGATCTCTCATAATTGAGAGAAAACAATTCTCTCATTGACTGAGTTACTTAGATGTGATGATATTATCTCACTAATGAAAAGATAGTAATAGAGAAATCTGAAGAGTTTCATCAGAAGAATCTTGAGAAAAAGATAGAGTTAATATACTGTATAGCAGATGACTGAGACTTGAAAACAGATGAAGAAGCTATCACTCTCACTGTAAGATTAGCAGCAGTATTCATTATTAAAGTTGAATGAACACAATATCTCTGTAACACTTCAGACATCTTTTATATCTATATAAATGAGATGCTGCAGGGCCTTGTCAATGTCTTCTGCATAGTATACTTAGACAACATTCTAATCTTCTCAAAAACAGAGAAAGAATATAATACTTATGTTTAAGAAGTGTTGAGTTGCTTGAGACAGTATCAACTCTATATAAACACTGAAAAATGCTCATTCTACATGCAGAAGATTGATTTCTTAGATTATATTATTAAAGTGAACAGTATTTCAATGAACAGAAGCTGAGTCTCCGTTATCAAGAACTGACTGATACTGTAGATATACTGTGAGATGCAGATGTTTTTAAAATTTATAAACTTCTACAGATGATTCATCTATATATATTCACAGATTACTGTCTCTCTTACAGATCTGTTAAAGAGAAGTGTGAAAGATAGAAAAACAGAATCATTTATTCTCACTCAAGACACTGTGCAGATATTTGTAGAATTGAAACAAGCTTTTACAGATATTATAATACTGAATCACTTTAACTCTAACTTATTCAGTCAGTGTGAGACTGATGCATCTAAGAATAAGATCTGTGAAATCTTTTCACAGTTCATATCAGAGATCTTTCAACATTAAAAGAATCAGAGAATAATTATCTCTAAGAATACAGACAATAAAATGTCTGTGAGAGAAGACTTTTTCACAGAGTCTATAGAATACTATGAATAAAGATCAGTGATCTTCTTCTTCAAGAAGTTATTACTCACACAGAGAAGATATAATATTTATAATTAAGAGATATTAGTAATTGTCAAATTCTTTAAGATTTAGCAACATTATCTTCAGAGTAGTAAGTATTCAGTATAAGTTCTTACTGATTATGTAAATCTGTGTTACTTCTTGACAATAAAGAGCTTGATAGAATATCAAGTCAGATGAGCAGAGCTGCTTTCAGAGTATGATTTCTATATTCAATATTATTCAGATCAGATTAATTCTGTTAATACACTGTCTAAATAATCTGATTATAATATTATTAATACAGAGAAGAATTCTATAAAAGAATCTCTGTCATTACTGTAGAAGAAGCTGACTGCAGAGAATTAAGATTCTCTGAAGCTTGAGAACAGCACTGATAAGACAGCTGTGTAACTCAGTATAGAAGGTGAAAGAAAACTCAGGTCTCTGTAGAGAACTAACACTGAAGATTATAAGCTTCTCATATTATATCTTACTATCATTGAATTGATAAAGAATAAAACAGTCTATAATCTTCTAACTTAACTACTTTTGAAATTTATTAATAAGTTACAGAAGAGAGATATCTCTACTACAGCTTAAATTTAGAAGTTAAAGAAGAAAGAATTCAGTTTAAACTTGAAAGAGACAGACTCTGAGCAGAGCAGTGTCACTAAGAAATTAAGTCACTGATAACTAGAAGAATATAAACTTCTACTGCTGAATAATTCAGTCTTTATTTCTTATAGTAGAATGATGTATCAGAAGTTATTAAGAATTCATTATAATAATCTTTATACAGAGTACTTCAGATTAGAGAAGACTGAGAAGCTTCTAAAATATAAATCTATTTAAGACAAGCTCTGAACAGATGTCAAAGAGTATATTAAGACTTATAATATCTATCAAAGAATAAAGATCTCACAGTATAAGTAATACAGTAAGTTGATATTACTGTCTGTCTTAAAGAGTTTATAACAGAATCTATCAATGAATTTCATAGTTAATCTGTCAAAGTTAACAAGAGTTAAAGAATATAACTCAATTTTAGTCATTATTAATCATTTCATAAAGATGATAAAATATATTTCTATTTATAAAAAGATTAAAGTCTCTGAATTGACTGATCTGTTTTTAAATATCATCATTTATAATCACAGTGCTCTGAAATCATTGATAACAGATCAAGAATTCCTCTTCATCAGTAAATACTGATCAGCTTTTTACTATTATTTTATAATAAGACATCTTCTCAGTATCATATTTTATTCACAGACAGATGATTAGACTGAATATCAGAATCAGATATTAGAACAGTATCTTTAAGTATTCTATTTATATTATCAGAATAATTAGCTTAAACATCTTCTAATCACTGAATTCATATATAATAATATAAAGAATGTAATCTTAAAAGTATCTTCTTTCTATGCTTATTATGAATATAATTCTTCATTACTCAGTGACATCACAGATGATGTTTCAAAGAGAGAGATAAATAGTCAGAATGTTAAATAGATATAGAGAATAAAGTATCTCTCAGTATTGAAAGTAAAAGTGAGATTGAAACTTTTGAATAAAATTTATAAGAAGATAGTAAAAAGTATTCATCATACTCAGAAGTGATAGATAGAATACTATAATTAAAAACATCTTTCAATGAAGTTCTTAATAGAGAATCAAGTACTACTTTCAGCAAAGAATATTAAGATAATAAGACTGTGTAAGAAGCTCAGTGAGTGATAACTAGAATCTTTTCTAATAATAAGAGTAATAAGTAAGCAGATATACAAGTTAAAATTATTTACAGAATTGAAATCAATTTATTCTATTTTTCATATTTTCTATTTAAAGCTCTATAAGTAATACTCTGAGACAGAGCTGCCTCAGCTGAATAATATTAAGATTAAGAATGATATTAAATATCTTATAAAAGAAATATTGAATAAGTAAACATATTATAGTGAGCTTTAATATCTTGTTAAATAAGAAGATTATTCATTATCAGAGAATTTATAAGAATCACTTGAGTATTTGAAAAATGCTGAGAAAGAGATTATAAGCTATGAGACAGTTAGTAGAGACTATCTCATGACATATCAGAGACATTGAATAAGAAATATTACTTAAAACTTCTCATTTTTTCTCAAAGAATTTTTTTAGAGATGATTTTATATAATAAGTCAGTATTTTATAAACTCTGTAACACTCTTCTTCTATTTTCTCTCAAAGAATTTTTTAGAAGTTTAATGAGACTATATAAGTGTAAAATTCCTGAAGCAATTAGAGAAAGGAAATATTTAAAATTAATAAAAAGAAATTGATATTATTAATCTACTGACTGCTGCTATTCTAATAAGATCACAGCTTATTAAAAAAGTAAAAAGAGAGAATCTCAGAGTCTACTCATTAATAATTACACTTTTATTAAACTTATTCTTCACTGTTAAAGTCTCTGATACTAGTATCTTTATCTGTTGAGAAGTTAGCACTGCAGTACTGCAGAAGAGTATACTGTGAAAGAGTATAAGAGATACTGAAAGTATTAACTTATTAACTTATAAAGTATCTCAGTCATCTGTTTCAACTGAAGTGAGATTCTCTTTAATTAGTAATTAATCTCTGTGATACTTTCAACAGTGATACTGATTAATCTCTTCTTAAAATCAGTCATTCTGAGATGTTTTTTCATCTCAGAGATTCACACTTTCATCTTCTTTTACAGATAGATAAGAAGAATCTCTTCAGTCTTGATAGAATTCATTAATACTTAAGGCTCTGAGACTCTTACTCTGTACTGCTTAGATATCTGAGCTTCTTATTAGAGCTGATATGATATCATTCTGTGAGATAATACTTACAGAAAGACAGAAGTTGTTATTACAGATATAACAGAAATAATGAGAGTAAGAGAAGAAGTAAATATATAAGATCTTCTCTTTCTTCAGCTGTTTAGTATAGTATAGATAAGTGACAGTACTGATCAGAGACTGCACTGAAGCCTTCTCACAGAGAGAAGATAAAGAAACTGTAAAACTCTATGAACTTAACTCAGTGATATCTTAAGCAGGACTCAGATATGCTGCAGAAGAGAAACTACAGATTAAGCTTCTCAGAGCTACTATTTCTGAAATCAAGCTCTTTCTGAGATTCTCTCTGAATGATCACACAGAGTCATATATTACTATGTTAACTGAGAGAGAAGATGATGTTGTAATGATAGTGAAGAGAGCAGAGAAAGAATCAGATACAGATGAACTGACTAGTAGAAGAAATGATATCTCACTGCAAGATATGACTGCTACTGCTATGACTGTAAGAGATATAGAAGAAGAAGAAGATGTGATAATAAGAGCAGTGCTCTCACAGCTCATTGATACTACTGTCTTCATCTTCAATTAAGCTTTCTTAACAGCTACAGAGGCTGCAGCTGCATCACAAAGACATTTATTATTTATTAGAAAATATCAGAATAAGTTTCTTATTATCTCTCAAGAATGATACTCTCATGCACTCACTATTACAGATAAGAGAGAGAGAAAGAAAAATATTTCACAGAGAGAGAGAATCTTTTTAAAAAATTCTATTACTACTGTTAACTTTGTTCTTAAAATACATTACTTTTGTAGAGAATTTTATACATAGAATGAAATATGATAAGAGATCTGTAAGTCACTTATTAACTACATTTTTCATATTTCAAATTAATATATAAGAAACTCACTTATCATGTGTTTAATTTGAACAGAGATGAGAAAGAAAGATCTACATAGTCAGCAGAAAAACTCACTCATTTCTTTATATCATATACAGTATATATACTGTTAAATCAATTAATAACTGTTACTATATAATAAAGATAATTTCTAATCTGATAATCTTGAGAATATCAGAACTATATTCTGAAAGAGAAGAGTATTATTACACTCTCAGCTGTATCAAGACTCTGTTGCAGTTTCACACAGCTTATTACTTTTATATGAATGATTTCATTCATCTCACAGACTGTTTGAACTGGTTTTCAATCACTCTATAACATTATTCAGATATATTATAGAAAGATTTAATTAATAAATATAAGAATTCTGCTTCTATACAAGATCAGTAGATTACTCTTTCTTAATAGTAAGATACTGCTGAGATATTACTTCAGCTATTCTCACTTATAAAATGAGAGAAAAGTATTCACTCATTGTTTATATAGAATAACTAGATACTGACTTCTTATTAAAGAAGTCAGTGATTTGTTTTTCTTCTACTAAAATATATACAAGAGTTACTGCAATTCTCATATAATCTTCTTAGTATACTAAGTATTATATCTGTGATATTCTTGTAATAACTCTGTAGTCTATAAGCTCACTATTTAAGTAAGATAGTTAAGCTTATTTATACAGCTTTTTAATAACTATCTCTACATGATGCTGCTGACTAGTCACTGCTTCAATTCTGTCACATTACACTTAATAAGAGATTTCACAGTTATAACTGATAATATCTTATAAAATGAGAAGGTTATAATTATTTAATCTGAATCTTAAGCTTTATAATATCTGAAACAGTGACTCATAATCAATGAGAACTATGCATAATCTCACTTCTGAAAAGAAGAGACTAATGTGATAAGCTATACTTAATTAATTATATAGACTATTTTATTACACTTCACAGATTTCTACTACTTCAATTCTCAGTTGCTAATTCTCAGCTGAAAATCTACAGAATTTCTATTCTTTCACTCTGAAGCTTCACTGCATATATCACTTACTATATATATATATAAATATTTATTCTAATTACTGATTTCTACACTTTCTCTCTTTTCTTTTCTTCTTTAACATTTTTTACTTATTATTATTATTATTATTCTTCAATTATAGATGTATGCAGTCAGAGACTATGACATCTACCTGAGAACTTTAGTTCTCAGGGTTTTTTCTATGTCTGTAAAGTTAACTATTATACATTCATCAATTTCAGATATGTAAAATCAGAAAATTCCAGCTCAGAATATAAAAACTGTTTACAAATTGCAGTGTTTTAACATCTTTTGATACTTTGAAATCATTTAACAATATCATGATAAAAGAAAAGAGAAAAAGAACACAGTCTCAAAGATAGACACATTAAATAGATAGATAGAAAGAAATTGAAAGAAAAAGATAAAGAAAAAGATAAAGTAAAGAGAGACTATAACAAAATAAATTATTAAAAGAGAGTGTATAGCTGTTTTAACAGACTATATCTGATTGATTTCCTTCTCTTCATATTCAGATAATTCTGAATTTAGTCATTTTCTTGTAGCTGCTTGAGTTTCTGATAGAAAGTCTATTAAGTATTTAATTCCTGTCTCAGTTGAGAATAAGAATCTCATATTTAATTGATTTAGATCATACTTCTCTTTCAATCTGGCTCTGAGACTATTGTATAATGCACAG
This sequence comes from Blastomyces dermatitidis ER-3, assembly GCF_000003525.1. NCBI lineage: Eukaryota > Fungi > Ascomycota > Eurotiomycetes > Onygenales > Ajellomycetaceae > Blastomyces > Blastomyces dermatitidis. The sequence continues at coordinate 1,588,274 of NW_025544777.1, read as the reverse complement.
TGCATTATAATATACTCAGAATTCTCATTTGTATTGCAGAATGAGCATTCTATTGAGTCAAATCTATCATTAAATCTTTGTATATAAGATTTGAAATAGTCATGTTCTAGTTTCAGCTGTATTATAGATGAGAATATTTTCTTTTTACATTTAATTGAACAAGATTTCCACTTGGGTTTTGTTTCAAATCTTGAATAATGTATACTCTTCTTTTATTTCTGCCAGCTTTCATTTCACTTATTTAAACAAGATTCTTTTATTTTTCTCTTTATAAAAGGTCAGGACATAATTTTTTGAATAGATCTGCTTAATTCTGCACTCTTTTTTACAGCTGAATCAGTCAATTCATTGTCATGAATATTCATATAAGCAGGAACTCAGTGCAGATGAATTCTCAGCTTTGATATTCTTCTCTTTTGAATTTTTAAAACAGAGTTTAAGATCAGTTTAAGATTCATTTGATCATTATAAATCTGACTATTTCTAAGTCTTTTTAAAGCAGCTTGACTATCAGAGAATATTCATATCTCTTTCAAACAATTTCCTCTTTTATGAGATTTTATTTCAATGAGTTTGAAAGCTTTCACTATTGTAAATAGTTCAGCATCAAAGACTTCACATTCAGAGTCTAGATTTCAGAAATCTGAGATAAAATTAATATTATCTTCAGTATAAGCAATGCCTGTGTCTAATCTATTCAAGTTCTCATTTTTTGAGTCATCTGAATAAATCAGAATAGAGTCTTTTATATTAATTGTAGAAATTCTCTTCAAATACTGTTCATATTCTTTCTCTTTTAATAGTTCATTTATTTGTAAGTCTATAAGAGATTCAAGCTTTTTTCTTCAGAGAGATAACTTCTCATAATCAACTTTTTCAATATTTAAAGAAGAAAATTGATTTTTAATCAGAGAGTATAGTCTGTACAGTTGAGAAGACATTTTCTTTGAAGAATTATTTTCATTTCAATTAAGAAATCTATTTCAATTCAGTTCATTTTCAGAGTTAATTGATGAAAATGAAGAAGAGACTCTTTCTCTGATTATATAATTTAAGCTTATCTTTACAACTCTCAGAGTATAGTTTATACAGGCCTTTTCAAATCTAATAGCAGAAGAAGGAATTGAAGCTTCAATTTCCATTGCTTTAATAGAAGATGATTTGAATACTTTCAGAATTCTTCTCAAGACTCTGTTTTACAGACTTTGAAAGAGTTCAGTGAAATTCTCTTGATTATTTCATCAAACTTGAACTTCATAATCAGCTACTGATGTAATACAGACTATATATAACTGTCTCATAGTCTGGAAGAATAGATCTCTCTCTGTATTTGATAGTCTGATTATATTGTTCAATAGTCTTTCTGCCTTGACAGTTCTTTATTGAATGTGATATTTAAAATTCAACTTGAAGTTTAATCATACTTCTAATTATTTGATATTTACACTGAGTTTAATCTCTCTATTTAAAAGAGTTAGAGATAGTTCTTTCTCATTGAATCTAGAAAAGAAATGAATTAACTCAGTTTTATTCATATTAAATTAAATTTGATTAATATCTGCTTTAACAAAGATTTTCTTTACAGCTTCTTCAATTACTTTTAAATTCTCTTTGATAGTTTTTAAGCTGTAGACTAGATCAATATCATTCATATAACTTGAAGATTATACTATTCTCATATTTCTATTTTTGAATAGATATGCAGTGTATATTACAAATAAAATGAGTGAGATTGAAGATTTCTGTGATACTTCTATTTTTATCTCAGTCTTGTCTTATTTCATTTCATCAAAGAAGAGTTGTATAATTCTTTTAGATATAAAACAGTTAACTCATTTTATTAGAGAAAGTGACAGTTTTAATATCTTTAATATCTGAATTAACTTTGACTTTGAAACATGATCAAATGCTTCTTTTATATCAATAAAAACTGCAGTTGAGACCAGACTCTCATGCTTTGCTATTTAAATATCATGAACAACTGAGAGAACAGTGTTAATTGTAGAACACTGTTTTCTATCTTTCATTTATTCACTGAATAAAAAAGAATTATCTATAGAGCTTATAAAAGATAGTTAAGTAGCTATTATCTTTTCTAAAACCTTTTCTAGACAGTTCAATAGAGATATTACTCTATATGACTTAGAAATAGAAGTTTTTCTATTAGATTTTATAAGAATCACTTCAGTGACTTCTCTTCAGTATTCAGAATAATATCTGTTTTTCAAGAGATTGAAAAAGAGCTCAAAATATTCATTCTTTAAGTAGAAATATGTATTTTGAATAATCAAGTGATTAATTGAATCAGGATCTGTAGCAGTTTTAACAGAACTTGAGAAGATAGCTGACTCTAATTCATCTTGTGTAAGATCAGGTCATTCTCAGTCATTTTCATCAATGTAGTTGAGAAGTGATATATTCTCTTTCTCTGAATCTGAATCTGAATCTGATGAGTTCTGAAAGAGAATTCTTATAAAAGCTTGATATTTTTTCTCAAAAGAGTTTGCTGTATATAATTCATTCTGAAACTCATATTCTAAGACTGAAAGTTTTGCTACACTTCTTGTTTTAGTATAGTTAAAAGCTTTAAAAACTTCTTTCTCTTGTACTTCTTTAAGAAATTTATTTCAGCAGTCTGTTTTAGCTCTTTTAATATCTGAAAAATATTCATTTCTGACAGCTTTGAACTCTTCATCAGATATTACATCATTCTTTTAATCTCTTCTAGCAGTAGCTAATTCTTTTCTTTTAGATGAGATATTCTCATTTCATCAAGATTTTGAATACTCAGAAGATTTTCTTTTTGAAATATTATCTTTAATACTTATTAGAATAATAGATATAATAAGCTTCACTCTATTCTCAAGCATTTCATTTGAGATATCTTGATCAGAATTTCAATATAGCTTATTCTATCTTTCAGATTTTAACAGTTTTATACTTTCTTTAACTGCTTTTCAATCAGCTTTTTCAAAGTTATACTGATTAGAGAGAAGAGGATTTTCACTCATTTATTTTTCACTCAGTTAAATATCAAATTGAATAATCTCATGATCTGATTTTAATATCTTATTTAAATCAATAAACTAGTTTACAAGTCTTCTTTTCATTAAATTTTGTGACATGAATGTTAGATCTATAATAGACTTCTATTTCATGCCTTTTCTAAAGAATGTTTGTTGATCAGACTTATTAATCAAATCTATTAAATACTCAAAGATTCATTCAATCAGATTATCAGCTCTCAGTACTCTCTTCCATTCTGAATTTCATCAGAGATAATGTTCATTGAAATCTCCTATAATTATAAAGTTTCTTGATGAAGTTATATTCAGAAATTCTCTATCAATTATTCAGATATTGTTATTTTTCTTCAATGACTTTTCATTATAGATATTTATGAGCTGTATAGTATTAAACTCATTTTCTTTATCTATAATATCACTCATCAGAATATCAGAGTCAGACATGATATTAAATCTTAGATTAAATTAATATCTTGATCTCTTTCTTTCATAGATTACTACTCTTGACTTTATCTCAGACTTTTGAGGTAAAAAGTAGTAGTAGCTTGAATGAGAAATGATATATTTTTACTCAGCATTAAAATTCAGCTCCTGAAGCAGTATAAAATCAACTTTTTACTTAAATATAATTTGAAGACAAGAATAAATACAATTTGAGTTTCTATTCACATTATTTTGAATAAATGTGATTTTTGAAGAGTTTTTAAACTTTTTTTATTATTTTTGTTGTATATTCATACTAAAAGAGAGTAGAGTAGAATCTAATCACTATTATCAGATAGCAGATTATAACTGTTCTGAAAAGTAGAAATCTCAACTGCTTATATTATATCTAGTTTATTATCAGAGTCATTTCTCAATTCTCTAATCTTAATAGAAGTTTGAGAATTCAAATTCTGTTTATATTTAGCTGAAGAATTGAAGTTTAAAGACTTAGATAGTTGAGAGTTTCTTCTTTTTAAGCTTGCAGTTATAAGTCTACTGACTTGACTCTTCTCTTCAGTTCTAGATTGACTTTGAGCTTCATCTTTTCTTCAGTTCTTTTGAGTTCTAGAAGTAAATATACATTCTTTTAAGCTAGATGCATGTTTTTCTTTACAATTAGAGTACTTAAGCAGAGTATATTGATAAATTTCATCTCTTTTTGAGCATGTTTCACATTTATACTCACTAGTTTTATGATCTCTAGCACAGAATGCACATTTTAAGTCTCTAAAATATGAGATTGCAAAGTGTTCATATCTTTGACAGTTTGAACACTGTGTTTGAGCTTTGAGATTCATTCTTGAGTCTTTGTATTCATGAACTCTCATTTTCAAACCTGCTACTCTTACTTCAGAGATCTTTGACTGTTCAAGTGTTTTTATATATACTAGAACAGAGGCATTTCTCCTGCTTTATTTAAACTTAATTGAATTTAGTCATACAGACTTCTTTCTCAGTTGAATGAAGTTATATTCTTTCAATTCATTTTTAAGAAGTAGTATTTCTTCTTCACAGTCAAAAATTTCAACTGAAATATTATAATGAATGAATTTGTCTCACTTTTCATCTCTTTCAGATAGAATTATTATGTTTAGCAAAGATTCTACTGCTAACTTTCAGAGATTCTCATTCTGAATAAGGAATTCAGCACTGAATTCAGGCATTGTAGTCAGAATGATGAAGTTTTCAAAGAATGATGACTCAATTAAAGCTATAACTGATTTTTGAACTTCAATATCAGTTATCAACTGAGAAAAGAACTGCTGATTAATTTTATTTCTAATTCTGAAAATAAGATTTGAGTTTAACTTGTTTCTTTACAGAATATTCTGATTTGAGACTTTGAGAATAAGTCTTCTATTTCTGAAGATTTGAAAGTTTTTCTCTTTTTACATTTTCTTTTTTACTTTTCTATGAATAGAGACATGAGCAGTATTCTTCTCAGTTTTCTCAGAATTTTGCGCAGGTTTTGAGATAGCAGATTTAGAGATAGCAGATTCAGCTGCTTAAGCATATATTTTCATCTGATTCAAAGAAGAAGAAGAAGTAGAAAAAAAGAAAGAAGAAGAGTAAGATAAAGAGTCAGTGATTATACTAGGAATTTTCAAGGTTTTTTGAACTGTGTTTGAGATTTCAAGTTTGAACTTGATTATCTTCTGTAGTTGTCTAGTCTGAGTATGAAGAATTAACAGAACTTCTTCATTCATCTCACTCAGACACTGCTTTTCAAGAATCTTGCTTACTTTTTCAAGTTTCTGTATTTCAAGAACTTGTTATTTCTCTATTTCTTCTTTCTTTCTTCTCTTCAGAATTTCAATCTCAGAAATAGTATTTGAGAAAGCATCTTTTTTCACATCAACTGAGTGTATTTTTGAACTCATTATTTTCACTCAATGAAAAGTTGATCAGACTGTTTCAATTGAGATATTTCTAAGTCTGTTTTCAATTGAAAAGTTGGTCAGACTATTTCAAAAGAAGAATAAAAGACTTTTATGTATAAAACACCTGATTTTTTTCACACTAGTTCAGTAACTAGATTAGATTTTTGAAGAGAATCTAATAAACTAAAATTAATTTTTAAGATAAATCAATAAAATCTTTACAATCTCTTTCTTAAGATACAGTGAGAAAAAGTATGATATCAATTGATAATAAATCAGATAATATGACAGTTTTTGAGAAAAAAACTGATAAAAAATAAATTAATTTTTTGCAGAGAAATTGATTAAAACTATTCAATTTTATTCTAAATTATTCAATTCTTCTCATATAACAAGTGTACAACTCAAATCAGTTAAAAAAGAGTGTAAAAAAGAATTAAGTATTAATAAAAGCTCTTCAGTCACTGAAAAAGTAATTCTTACTTAAAAGAATATAAAATTATAATAGAAAATAACTCTGTTTTTAATTCTTTGTAAGAATATTATATAAAATTTAGAGAAAAACATCTTACTTTTTCAAGAGAAGTAAAAAACTATTTCTAAGATTTTTTTTTTTACATTAACTGCTGCAGAAGAATGAGATAGAAACTGCTAAGATATATACTACTATATACTCTCTATCAAGACTTTTCCTCTTCAGAGTCTTGATATTATAGAGAATATAAGTCTGTTTCTATATAATAATATAAATATTATCAGTGAGATGTAGAGAAACTGGTTATTTATATCTCAAAATAGAAGACTTTATCAATGATTATATCAATATAGAGTTAATTCTCAAATTTAATAGAAATCTAGTATTACTATTCTCAATCTCTTACAGAATCTATTGAATATTGAGATATTAAAACTAGATTTAATATATCTCACTGTGCAGAGATCAAAGACTCAGTCAGATCTTGAGATATACTGATTTTATAGTTATTGTGTCTGCTGATTATGTATTGAGTACAGTTACTGAGGTATCTTTTTGTACTTTTCTGTTGAGAATGAGCCAGATTGAGAGAGGTGATATGAGAGTGAGACTTGGTATTGATGTCTAGATACACTGAAGACAGACTGTGAAGATTACACTTCAGAAGTGACTGTTGATTATATACTTGATATTATCACTGAGATATCTTTTTGTATTTTTCTGCTGGGGATGGGCCAGATTGAGAAGGGCGGTACGAGGTTGGGACTTGGTGTTGATGTTTTGAAACATCAAAGATGGACAGGGTTTTCGCGGAGATCACTCCTCAGATATCTCCACAACTACAGATTGAGGATCTTCCAAAATTGAGAAGATTGATGCATATGGCTAGGTCTCTTCATCTTACAATTTGTATGGCAATTTGGCCCGGGGTTGTGGTGTGGTAGGGGAGAATGAGGGATAATCTCATGCAGGAGTTCTGAACAACATCTGGTTCACATTTGGCTGGATAACTCCACCACCACGCGGGGTATGCGGTCAGCGATGGGGTCAAAATGCCTGTATGATCGAGGGCTTTTCAATGAATCTATCGGCGGGTTCTTATTCGAAAAATCGAGCGAGTTCGTGGTGGAGCGGTGACTTTTTGAACATTTTTTTACTTTATTATATAAGATCTATATATTATACTGATCTATTCAGTGTAGGTCTCTTTACACTATATATTTATTAATATACTCTATTTATTATAGAAAACTCAACTTTTTCATGTAAAAAACACTGTAATATGACATTATATATATTCTATTAAAAATATTTAAATGCTCTGACTTATACAGCTTAAATTAATCTTCAAATCTTTATTCTTTTTTTTTATTTTACTTCTTTTATATATTCTCTACAGTATTTACATTTCTTATACTTGATTTATAGCTGTGAATATGAATCTCATTATTCTATACTACTTACTTTCTCTCAAGTCTTTCAAGTCTTTTCTCATCAGACTCTCTATTTATAAATACTATCTTTCTCAGCTTACTTCTATACTCTCAGCACAATTTATTATCTCTGAATCACTATTTACTTATTTATCTCTTTGATCTTCTCTTTTCTTCTGTAGAGATACTCTCAGTAATCTTAATAGTCAGATCAGAGTTTGAGTATTGAACACTCTGTTGAATAAGTTTAATACTGAGCTGAAACATTTGAATATTGTGAAGATAATTAATATAAGTAGTCACAGTTTTACTAACTGTGATAATATAGAGTTGTTCAGTACTCATGTTATCAGTGTAATTCAAAATAGATACTCTTTATTCAAGTGAAGATCTGCTGAGAGATCTGCTGATTGAAGATATAATATTTTCTTCAGACTTAATTATGTCAGACATTATATCAGGTCTCACTGAGAAGTCTCAAGTGATAGATCTTCAGAGAAGGCTGATTAATCATTATCTTAGAAAATTACCTCTTCTCTCTCTGATAGCAATCACAATTCAGCACTGAATGAGTGTGAACTGAAAGTCTTGTACTCTCTGTCTGACTTGATAAGTTTCTCTGATCAACATCACATCTGTGCAGCTTTGTGAAGTTACTGAGGTCAGAAGATCATCAGAGTAAGTCAGCTCTCTCTTTCTTTTAATTTGTCTCTGAAGCTCTGCCTTCTGACTGTCTTCAGCAGAGCAACTGATCATCATGGCCTTGAAGAGTGATGGAGAGAATCCTCTGAACAATGATGAATTCAGAAGAACTATTGTTCTTGATGTGTACGCTGATGCCACAGGTGAAGGGATCATGGGTACATTTTCCAGCCCGGGAGCCAAACTGGAGCCTGGAACACCTGCCAGTCCTGGAAAATGCGCTGGGGAAGAGCACAGACTGATGGGGCAGCGATGCATGCGATGCACAGATATTCATGTTGAGATTCTTTCCCTGCCAGATGTTCTCCGGGAGAGGGAGGGTCGAGGTGACAGAAGCAATCCCAGCAACCTCAGTGACAACAGTGACTTCAATAACTCCGGCAACTGCAGCAGCAGTGGCAGTGATGATGAGGTGTATCAGGAAAGTGATGATGATGACCATGTCACTAGGCAGCCGCGCAAGCGGCGAAAACTCTGGACATGGCAGTCATCCAGGTCTGTTGTCACTTCTGACACTTGCACAGGAGATCCCTCTCCGACTGCTGTGGTAAACAATAAGCCAAGGAAATGGAATCCGACAATGAAGTATGATAAAAACCCAGTCAGTGATTCCTCCAGTGTGTCCACTGTCCCACTAGATGATGCAGTGATGAATCAATCAGGCGACAGCATACCGGTCTCCGGTTTTCTTTCAAGCTATGTGGCTAGGTCCAAAGTGTGCTACACTATAACATTCTATCACAAGGAGACCGGCCGGCTCCTGTCAGCAAATGCAAACAGTATGTCAAGCCCCGGCTGAGAAGGGCGGCCGTCTGTCATGACCGGTATATGTGTATGTACCATTTACGTCAGAGGACGACGCGCTGCTGAAAGAACTCAAGGAGGGAGGTGAGCCATGGGATGAGATCACCAAGCACTTCCCAGGCAGATCCAAGGCGACTCTGCAGGTGCAGTACTCCACCAAGCTGAAGCTTCGCACCCCGCTGCCAACTCGCAAGTTGAAGTCAAAGTTGAGGCTGAGAAAACATGGATGCCTTTGAGCGAGAATATCCCAACAGCTGCTACAAAGAAACTGCCACAGCGATGCACGTACCCTCTACTTACAGAAATCTCCATTTACCATGAATGAAGTGACCACTTCTGGCGTGTCCCACGCCAATGTCTCTCCATGGAGTAGGGAGTAGTGGTGGCTGGTTGAAAATGTACGGAGTAGTGGATCCCGGGATCCGCGCGCGAGGGGACAAGTCAATGGGAGATCGCACAGTGGGGGTGGACGCAGGATTGTAAAGCCGATTGGTTAGGGATCTTCATCTGTGTATGTATCGATATCAATTTACTATGCCTGTCTTGATTGTTTTCTTGTTTGCTTCTTTTCCCTTCATTTGATCTTATTTCACTTCTCATATTTCATTCCAGCTCAGGAGCCCTATTGATATTGCCTATCACATTCCCACCCAAGGTCTACCTTGCCTACACCCATGGTATGGTATTTTCTTTGTGTGTGTTCCTTTGTTTGTGTCTTTATTTGTTTTCTCTTCCCTTCCTTTTCTTTGTCTCTCACTTTGGTTTTTCTTTGAACCATTTCAGTTCGTCTATTTTGTCTAGCCCTGGAGAATATAAAAACCTCCCCGATTCTGGATATCCATTGTCTATATTCTTAAACCGCAATAAATAATCGACTGGAAATTTGTATCTCAACAGAAACCCCGTCGCTCTTCTCACTTGCAGTAGGATGTTTTAAAACATTCCCCTCCATGCCGAATGCCAACCCATGGCATGCGAAGACTTTTGTCAACCTCCTCAGACATAAGGGCGGCGACAATATATCTCAGCAAGACGAAATCATGGAGATCCATAGGCAGGTGCTCAAAATGATTGAAATACTTGGGCAAATGTCCGCGATACTCGAGACAATAGAAACACAGAGTAAAGAACAATATGATGCCGACCTGCAGGCCTCTGCGAAAGAAATCGGGAGGTAGCATGTAACATTTGAGTGCCGGTAAGGATTATTTCCATGTCCAGTGGGCTTTATTGCTGACCCGGAAGACAATGTGACTTTTCTGAAACTCAATTGTCATTGCTGGTTGATGTGTAATTCAGTACGAGTTGCTGTTACTGGATTCTAGACCTAAACATTCGGGTCTTTCCACGCTTGCTATGTAGCTTAGTTGTAAAAATTAAAAATATGTGATAGGAATATTGGAAGGGAAAAAGCTGTACGAATAAAGAACATATTGTATTATATTTATGTGGATTTAAAAAGGCCCACACCCTGGTGAGAAGTTCCAGAGTTATGCAAAGAAACTCCGATCATTATTATGGTATTCTCGTGACTATGATCAACCCAAGGGAGGCTGCCCTGGTGCAGGTTATGACTTCCCCGTGTGCATGACGAGCCCTATTTATCATCAGTTCGGGCATCTATCTAGTAGTCTTATTACCCGCTGTATTACCTTCAACAATGGAGCCAACTCTCGGCTTCTTGGCATGTCTACTAAGAATCTGAGACTCTCCTCCTTCTTCAGTTGTATTTGCGAAGCTCCATTGCGTGTCTTGATACTCCGTTTGGTCGGACAATGTCGATAGATCAGAGGTGTCCAAGGTGAGAGCTGCCTCGGAAGCTGTCTGGCACTGAGAGGTTGAATGAAGCTGAGATTGGGCCTTTGCATGCGTTTCATTTGCTGCCCTAATAAATTCATCCCTCTTTTTCTTTGCCCAGTCCCGAGCATTTCGGTATGCAGATGCTCCATGTCGAAAGGTTTCTGGGTCACTGGTCATTGACCAGCCTTTGAGCTGGGTCATAATATACTCAGGGTGACGGCCTAGGCCTTCGGGCTCAGTGAGATGAGTTGTGTATAGCTTGAGTTGACCGCCATGATAAGTTGATGTAAGAGTGTAAGCATTGTTGTCGTAAATTGATCTATCTTGTTGGTATGACTGGAGAGTGTGCATGCCACGAGCTCCTAGAGCGCCATCATAACAGGCTTGCCGTGTAGCTACAGCCAAGGATCCATCAGGCCCTTTTGCTTCCAAAAAGAAATTTGGTACCATCGGAAGATCATCCTGTGTTGATGGGATGATATAATTGCAGAGTTCATTGCGGATCTGGCGATTGAGCTGTTCAGGACGCGCACTGTAGAAGTGATCTGGCTTAGCCTGAGCCAGTGTGCCATCAGTTAAGGGGGCAAGATTTCCAAGTGAGTATCCCCCTCCAGCGCATTTGGGATCATCAATGTCACCTTCAATGATAGGAATCACTGATGTTGTGACTGGTTGTTCTTTAGATGCATGTGTATCTGCTCGTTTGAATTTCCGGAAATGTTCATCAGAGAAGTTTGATGGGGAAAGAGAGGATCGGGATTGAGCTAGTGTTTTATTGATCTCCTCCCAGTTTTTTGGCATTGCTGGTATTCGACCATCTGGATATTCCTATCCATCAGGGTAAACACCATGATCAATTAGATTCTGCTGGAAGTTACGATTATAGGGTGTGGTGCTTGTGGACTTGGTGGTACTCTTCATATCTGCACTAGGAGAACCTGCGCGTCGCTTTCTACCCCGGGACCTTGAGCTCATTGCTTTTTCAAGGAAGATTTCCTGTTTAGAATACTGGGCAATATTATCAGCAATGGTGTATTTGCATGGATTTGTAGTTACATACATTTCTAAGGTCAGTTAGGTCAGGTCCTCCCAATCTGGAAACCCTTTTTATCTGCTTTGAACAAGCAGGTGCACAATCACGGAGAAAGGCTGGAGCAAACTGAAACAGCTCAGTGTGAAATTGTTGAGTGAGAGGTTGATGATGGTTCTGGGGTGGTTTCAGGCAGCTGTTTCTTCGATCCAACTCCTCTAACGCATCTTTGGTCAACCAAATCTTTGACAGGTTATCCCAATATGCTGGTGCCGGTGCGTCGAGCTTCTTCCTTTTCCGATATTGTGACCTGTCGGATGGATGGGGCTTAGGATACTGATGCTTGAGAGACGGGTTGGACGCCACTGAACTAGGCATATGGTCATAATCATAAATTTTTGGCTCTTTTAACTTGCGAGTATGCATCGAGGTCAGAAGGGGGCAGAGGTTCTTATAATTAACTTTTGTGCAGGATCCCAGAATGCATTTCAGGTGCTTATCCGGAGATTATTGTTGAGTGCCGAATAAGGTGCTATACTATGGCAATCACGTGATACAGCATACTTTTTTTTAGCAGGCGGTGGGTTGTGACTAAAATTAGCAATGCGGACTGGAGTGGTCGCCTGTCCACTCAATATGCCATTAATATTATTATCCTTGTCTCCGTTAACTTCTTCTCACCCTTCACACTTCCGCATTTAACGGGATATATCAGAACGTTTACGTAAATCCATCCCACTCTCGCTGACCAACAACAGAGCAAAGCCCGGGAGGAGGGGGAAGTGTGTGTAGCCATCTAGTGGGTGTATACAGAAAACTTGACCTCGCTAATGATCTAGTGGTTAAAAGCAAGCAGCCAAGCGCCCGACAAGGTGAACGAAAACACTGCCAGCAGGTGTGCAGTGCAAGTACCCATGTCCCCTTGATACAGGGACGGAGAGCGAACTTGATTTGCTCAGCATTATCAAGGCATATTGCCAAGGTGCCAGGCAACAGCGCATGCTGCATGAAACTTATTATGCGCAGCGAACCAAGATCGAGTCAGGATTGAGCACCACGTAAAAGACGAGCGCGATTGAGATGGGAGGGCGTCGCAACGCTTGGGTAACAGCTTGGCGCAGAGTCATCGTCACATGGAACCTTCGGGCGGATTACCTAGTGCCAGATATGCCCCATCTTCTTTTAAAACGACTCGACGGAGAGAGAGGAAAAATGCATATTGGCTTCTAATGCTCTGCTGAGGCAGTTCACCATACATAATTACTTGCTTAGGCTATTTTGAGCGCTCTCTCGTAAGAGCAACTACTCTGGCTCAAAGTGTACGTTAAAAATGCCAAAAAGGAGGCCACAACCACCAACTCCCCACACCTCCCGCAGATTTATACTTCTGTCGCAGGGGTGGTATGCTTTGTTGTCTCTATCTATTTATCTACTGAGCTGATCTGGCAGCCAGAGAGAGCCAGTGGCGTACCAGTACAATTGATAATGAGACATCCAGCACCCAACTTCATATTGTATGTTTGTCCTATAAAAAGTTCAAATTATCGAATTACCAACAAGTGAAACTGCCAGGTAAAAGATGATGTAACTGGGCAGGCTGAGAACATCAATGCTGAGTATATTTGAGAAAGGCAATAGCTCAACATCACACAAGACCGGCCTGGTTCAGTGACTCCAAGACTCATTTCCACAACTTGTCATCAGCAACAAAGTTATTTCCATTTCATCATATTCCTTTGAGATCATGCTTTCAATATCAGCATGTCCATTCAGAAACTAGTGTCAATTTTTGTGATACTGTTAAGCCGACTATGTCTCGTAAAAGTCTTTCTGAAAAAGATGAACTACTCTTATCAAAATATTAATACAATATTTTAAAAAGCAAAACATGTCATTCAAATTATAATCTGTAGAATAGTTGAAGATTGTATTAATAGAGCTATTTACAAAGAGCTTAATATAGTGGTTGATCACATACCTTCCACATTATGTTCTGGAAGAAGCTAAGGGCCATGTAGCCATCCAATCCTTGGCTCTTGTTCTGAGATCGCCACGACAACGGCCGCAGCCGGCCAACACAAGCATTCAGCGATTAACTTATGTCAGTGGAGAAACGTCGCTGCCTGGAATTTTTTTTTTTTTTTTTTTTTTTTTTTTTTTTTTTTCTCGCAGAGCAGAACAGCAAGCCCGATGATGGTAGGTAACCGAGATAAGGACTGCGTTAGCCGTAGAACTCTGTGTGTGTTGTGTTGCGACGACGCCAAAGCCCAGGAAGCAAGAGGACGATCAGGCTCTAATATTTCTCTCATCAGCCTGCATACACGGTGGAAGGGCGGGGGAGGGGATTGGAGCTACCGTCGGGGACCAAAAATCTTTCTTGAGAATAGAAGTACATCCATAGAACTTTGTCATTTTATACGCGACACAGCCCGGGCGAAACCGCCCAAACAGCGAGAAAGGAAAGGGGATGAATGATACCAGACCAAGCTCAAATCAAGCGGTGAGAAACGTAGAGGGACAAATAAACCTTTCATACTAGGAATAAATCGCAGGAAGCCCCGTGCATATAAGTGAGAAGTAGTAGAAGACGAAGAGGAAGAATATAGGCATCGAGATAGATAATGGGTTTGTTCGCAAGGATTTCAAGTCAATAACGTAAATATTCGCAAAACATAATAACGAAGGTGAAGGGAAAGAGGAGGATGGGAATGAAGAAAGAAGGTAAACAGATTTCAAACAAAATAGATGTGTACTCCGTATATATGTATATAAATTACCGCTTGGGGGCCAGCTGAGCGGAAGCAGTTTTAAGTGAAAAAAATAAAATAAAAGGAGCTGCAGCTTAGCCCAGCAAGCGATCAGTATTAAAACCATCGCCTTCCCCCTCTCACACACATATCACCATCACCCACCCCTATACACCATGACTCAAAAGTACATATCCACTCCTCGATATGCCGGCCTTCCCTTCTCTTCTCCGCCCTTCCTGGTATATGTTCAAATTATCGAATTGCGTTGTCGTTCTTTAAACCTGCTCAGATCCCCACGTGCTATCCGCCTCGCGCATGGTAGGTGGGGGTTCTATCGACGGCACAAATTCCAAGGCAACGTATCCGAGGCCGACGACGCCAACGATGGTGCCGGCAATGATTCGTAGGACTTTCCCCTCGATAAGGATGCAGCCGACGAAAATGTAGACTGAGAAAAAGTTGACCCGGGTTAGATTATTGTGGTGTCTTTGGATACTAACGGTTACTTTACGAGATTTTTTTGGAAGTAATAACTTACAGATACCCCGTCCAATGAAGGAGAAAAGGAAGGATGCATGTCGCGAGAGATATGATGGGGGATGTGGGACGAATTCAAGGGCACCGACGGCTACATATGTGGAAAGTGGAGTTGAGGTCCGCCGTCAGCGATGCTTAATCCAAGTTTTAATCATGGAGAGATAAAAAGGTCTAAGAGAAACTCACCCAAACCGAACAGAATCACATAAACACCGACGACAACGCTGCTTCTATATCACCGAATAAAATTTGACAGGATCTCCATTAGCCAAACGTTTTCCGCGGTGCTCAATTCGCAATAGACCGCGAAGCCGCAAGCTCGCATATCAACTGCCTCCTCTTCTCCGAAACAACATCACCTCTCAATCCCAGATCCACAACGCGCAAAAGTACCAATTGCGAGAAATGGGAATTCATTTCCAATCATTCGGCCTGGGATAAGTGATAGGGATTGGGAGGAAGTAGCTCGTACTTACATGCTTGGTGGGAAGAACTGGCTGACGCCGCCCAGGACCATGATGGCCCCGATGCCCAGGTTGATCAAGCGGCTGTAACAAATGAAGTAGAAAGAACCGTCAGTGAAATTTGTCCAAGTTCTCATTACGCGTCTTATTTCCGCGACGGTCACCCCTACGTAGAGATTGCGGAAATATAACAGCGCAACAGGGGATAAGTTTTCTTTTAATTTTCTCCACAGAATCCGCATCCCCGGAATCGGAGGTGGAAAATTGAAGGCAATTAAAGACGGGAAATATCACATACAAGATATTGGAGAAGTCCATCCTTTCTTCGTATCAATCAATCAAAATTCCCTAATAATATAAAGAAGAGCTCCGGCGTTTGCGCTTTTTGTCCCCTTTCGCGATGGCTTCTTCCTTTTCAGGCGCGGACGGAGGTAGAGGAAGCAGTCCCGGCGCAAAAGCTTTTATTCAAGAAAAAGGTTTTACCGAAATGTCACAGCCTAAGAAGCTGTCGAGCTGTTTCTGCGGCTGGCGTAGGTAGCAGCGACAAAGTTTAAATCATCACTTTCATTCGAAACGTACGTAATATGTGGCTGGAGAAGGAGAGCGGAGCTTGGGTGTTTGCTTTTGGGTTTCTGTAACTATGTGGCGCGCACGGTAAGGAGTAACTTATAAGGGAGCCGAATGTCGTAAGGAGAGCAAAGGCGATGACGGTATGAGGACCCCGTTACAATATCGGTTGACAACTGCAATAATAACTAATGCGCCGAGTAAAAAATAACAGCATGTTCCCAGAGATCCTATACGGATGTTGTTGTTGTTGGGGATCAAAACAGGCTAAGGGCATCGCGCCTTGGCGCTTGTTCTTGGCGCGGGATCAGATAGATAATAGGGGATTTTTGTTTGATCAAACTGGGATAGTAATTATGTGAATAATATATTTTATAAAACTACATTTTTAAGCTTGGATTGCATGCTTTCAAAAGAGACACATATCTATATTTACGAAAATCGAAAAAGGAATCCTCGACGGCAGGGGGATCCACGGCACGAATATTTACGACCCTCATTCACATCTTGAACCCTCCCGTCCGATCACGGAATAAGCCTTGGGGATCATATATGTCCCTTATCCTCTTCGCATACTCCAACGTCTCAGGCCGCAGCCGACCAAAATAATCCTGCGCATGGTTTGCATCATTCATAAAAAGGGGCAGATACGCATCGGGCAGCGTCCCCTCTCTAATCCGATCTAGGGTATCCTTGCGGACAGCGTCCGTGATAGCCTTCAGCGCACGCTCGATCTGAGGCACATATGATGGGCAAGTATACGAATAGTTAAGCTCTATCAACAGCCTATCGACAGAGTCGTCGAGATCGAGTAGGTCGCCTCCATTCTCCTTGGCATGGCGGGCCAGACGCTTAGGGATTGGTTGTAGGGATAAAGTGCCCATTAGACCGGGGACTAGTTTATTCTTCTTTGTGACAGTTTCAAAGTGGTTGTTGATGGACTGCATGATTTCCGGGTTGGCGGCGCAAGGGAGTGGAGAGTGTTCGACTGCCATGTCGACTATCTTGCCGTTGATGACAAGTTCGTCTTGGGCACTCACTAAAGCTGAATATTTTTGGGTTTTGGCCGTGTTGAGGGTTGGACCAATGTCGGTGAAGTTGTCGAATGTTCCGGGAGGGGGAGTCTCGCCATCGTAGAAGAGTAGTATCAACCAGACATCCAACAGATCTGCGACACCGATGTTGTGGGTAGCAATTATGGCAGCCTTGTCATCTGGATAGTACTCTGTGAAATCTCGCACGGCAGCCAGGACTTCATTTGTCTTATCAAAACCGATTATCAGGTTCCCACCCCAAACCTATATGCGGTTTCTGTTAGTTACCGAAACCCTTTTTATACGGCAACTTCAACTTACTTTTCCAATTTTATGTGCTTTTAGGGTATATGTCGTGACAATTCCGTATGCATTTCCACCACCACGGAGGACGTTGAAAAGGTCAACATTCTCAGAGCTTGTTGCCTTGACAATTTCACCGTTTGCGAGAACAACATCGAACTCAACAACAGTGTTCATAGTCCAACCAGTTTGCGTGCTCAGGTAGCTCAATCCGCCTAAATAAGTAAATAGCCTCAGTTTCGAAATTCACTCAAATTCTGCGTTCAAACACACTAAGATATGAAAATACCTACCTCCCAAAATATACCCACCCACGCCGACATGTCCGACACGACCTCCGACGGCAGTTACACCATTGGGTTCAAGGACCTTGACAACATCAGTCCAGCGGTTACCAGCACCAACTCTCACCGTACCCGACGCTTCATCGTAGTTGATCTCGTTGAAACCCTTCAGGCTAATAAGAGGGCCGCCAACAACGCTCGAGAAGTTGCGATTAGGGTTGTGGCCGCCACTCTTTACAGCAAAGGTCTCATTATTCTCCCCGAGCGTTTTCACAATCATCGATAGCTCCTCTGGCGATTCAGGCACCAGTATGCACGAAGGTTTGAGTCTCCCGCACTCTGCCGACCTGGGAACAATTAGATTGGTTGTTAAGTCGTAGAGTACAAATACATGTGGAGCATCGAACAGCCAGGTTCACGTCAACCATACCAGTATTCCCGTTGTTCTTCTGCATACGGTATCGTCAATTTCTTCTTGATCTCGACATTTGATATCAGCGAAAGCTTCTCACACGTAGAGAGTGCGATTGAGGTACTGGCATAGTATGCCAGTACCGCGGCAAGGGAGAGAATGTGTATCATCGTTCAATTGAAAGGGGCATTGAACACAGTAATAAATAGAAAAGATCCAGGAAAACGAACATAAAAGGACCACCAACGCCCATATTTCCTTTCCCAGCGTTGCAGCTTTACCATAATATATAACAACCACTTATTAAACGGAGCATATCCTACCCCTATTGTCTCCAGTATAGGGCCGTAGAGCTAGGATGAAAAGCGCAATTAAATCCGCCGCCCAATGGCCAGCGGCTGCAGGCTCAGGGGATTTAGCTTGAACTGTCCCTCACATAGCATAGGCAGTAGCGCGCGCCGAAAAACCCGTAACCTCTCATTGCAGGAAGCTTAGTGCTGATTTTCACACATCTTCGTCTGTAGAGTAAAACTATGTATGGGCTGATTCGGGAACAATGGTATCAGCCAGCTCGAGCTCGGATGCTAACACTCAGCGGGCTTATAGGCTCAACGCAACGAGCCGAGGAAAAGTTCCTAAAGGGCGTTTGGCGCATGATATAATAATGCTACCATTCGGCTTTCATTGAGATCGTTGGTGAGCCGATGGTAATTCAGGATGAAGAGGTAACTTAGGACTTAGGATGAAGAGCGCACTGTGGTAACTATTTAGTAATGCGGGGACTAGCCTCAACCGGCATTTACCCCGAGCTCTGGGCAACCCGTAGAGCCTTTCTAGCACGGCTTTGTTATCGCATAAGTATACGAAGTAATAATTAAGTTGAAGGTAGAAGCAGTTTTGAACGTCTCTCATGTCTCGAGGTTTGAAGGAACGAGGTTGTTTTGCACCAAGGGGCCAAGCCAAACGGGTGGGAGCCTCGACTTCAGGCTCTCGCTGCTCAACAAAAGAATGGCTACTTGACACCCAATTGCCTAGGCGTTATATTTGCCTGGATCTGACTCAATGTATCAGATTCTTTGTTTCTATCACTACCAATTTTCGCTCCCTTGTCATATTTTGCTGAAACTGCTCATCCTCCACCTACGAGGTCCACGAATATGGGCTGTGAGTGGGTGCGAAATGACAACCTAGTATAGTACAAGAAAACAGAGTAGTAGATGCCGTTGCCTTCACATCTATAAAATATATCCCAAGAAGAACGGGTAACAGAGCGAGAAAGCAAGTATATATCATCCAAAAAACACATTCACCCAACTCAAACACAATAAATAAACCCTACAACTTCGCCCTCCCCATCCCCATCCCCATCCCCTTCTTCCCCAACGCCTCCCTAACCATCTCTACCGCTGCCGCCGAACAACCCCAGGAAGCCTGATACCCAAACCCACCATGCCCATAGTTATGGACAACAGTAACACCCCCAATCGTTTCCGTCTCCATCCTCACCCCTCCGTCCCGCAACGGCCGCAAACCAACGCCGTGCCGGATGATATCTAATCCTTCGATACCGCGATCCTTGCCGTTTTCGTCTTTACCAACAAGGTCCGGGCAGAGCTCCACGCATCTCTTCATGATGCGCACGGCTGTGGATGGGTCTGGTTGGGATTCCCAGTTGCCCTTTTGATAGGTGCCGCCGAGGATTGTGCCGCCGCCTGTAAGAAGAAAACGCAGGTAAGTCAAGGGTACGTAGATGTAGATATATATAGTTCAGGAAAAGATAAAAGAAGGGGAAGAATCCCAGATTAAGAAAGAAAAAACAAGGGGGGGGAAGGAAAGGAATCCACTAACCAGCAGCCCTCTTCATAATATAACAAACCTCATCATCACCATCATCCGACCCCGAAATCGACGTCATGATCCCCGGGTCATTCCTGACAACAACAATCTGGCCGCGGGCGGGCAGTAACTTCATATCCTCAACCCCGCCCAGGTTCCGCGACGCGAGGCCTGTGCAGTTCACGACAAGATCCGCCTTCTTGCCCGAGTGGTGCACGGATGCCGCATCGGCGATATGCTTGAAGACAGCGCGCTTGAACACGACGCCATTCTTGAGGCATTGGGAGACTAGCCAAGGGAGGTAGACGCCCGTGTTGATGCAGACAGAGGTGAATGAGGTAGCGTAGTCGACGCCGGGGCCTAGTTCTTCCTTAGGGAGGAGATAGAACTATTATATAGTTCAGTATTATTCTTCCTGTCAATATACATGTAAATGTATGTAATGTACAACCGCAAGCTTTCCAAGGATTTCACACAAAGGGGATTTACGAGGGTAACCTGGTCAGAAAGAAAAAGGAACTGGCTAGTACATACATCCGGGACGACGTCTTTGAACCACGGGTTTGATCTTGACAGTTCAGAGAACCACTGGCCGGTAGTGGACTTTGCGTCCTTATCACGAGTGTTTATTACCGTCCCTACATCGACCCGTTATTTCTAAAGAGTTAGTTTCTGTGAGCAGAAAGAAAATAACAACCTACCCAGTCACCAAAAAACAAACAATCATTCTCTACAAGAGGAATTCTAAAATAAAAAATAAAAATGAAAACCCACGTTGGAAATGAATGCCGGCACTCGGGTCATTTTTCGCCAAATCCGCCAAAACAGGCCATGTATTCTTCTCCCATTCGGCATGGGTAGTACCGGGCAGCCCGACCCTATATAGAGAGATATATATATATATATATCAATTAACGAAAATAAATCAAGAAGTGGTTCTCATTGGACACGACATTGAATGGAAAACAGGCCAAAAAGCATAAAAAATATATAAAACGTACGGGAGGTAGTTTGCGCCAGCCCATGGCGAACAGTACTCGATATCATAATCCCCCGGCATATGTTTTGCGGCAACGGTGATCTGATTGGAGGCATCTCGGGAGAGCAAGAGGGCGGTAGTAAGACCCGTCACGCCAGCCCTGGATGGAGGATATAAATAAAAAAAAGCAGAACAGATAGGTCAGCGGTTGTAATCAGGGCGTGCGTTTCGGGGGGAAGATGGAAGGGCGTGTTCAAACAACTAACCCAAGCACCACGATCTTGTGTGATGCCATGTCGCACTTGTATGTACCGTACACTAACCACTACGTACTGCTAGGTGAAAACTGTGAGGAAGTGAATGCTCAGTTGTCCTTAGGCCAATGGGAGGTTACAGGAACAGAATCGTAGAGTCGATGTAATAATAGTAATAAAATAATATATCGGATATGGCGTGGACTGGGCTGTTACGGAGAGCCGTGTTTCGGCCGTTCTACTGGCACCGAGTGGGGTCGCGCATATTCGCTGCAACGCTCGGCAATTCTTGAATTAATTCCAAAAATAAAATAAAAAAAGGGGTCCAAGGATATATTGAAGCAACTGGTCTTGCCAGTCTAGGAATAGGTTATTTAACCATGGAGCCGGTCTGGTTGCTAATTCTATATCCCCTGGTATTCATCCGAAGTAGTTACAGTAACTACAGCAGAGCCGAACTGCACAATCAGTAACTAACTCCCTGCGCTCTACGCTACGTAATTCGGCACTTCCTCACACAAGGAAGCTACATAACAGCTACCGCAATAGCTACATTTCTATCTAGATTGCAAATATTCGACCTTCGCTGGTCATATTTTATACATCCACTTCTCTTGAAGAAGGTGTCATGTTCCTTCATACCAGTACTTCTCAGGCCCACCCCTTAACCAACCCTAACCCGGCCCCAATTTCGCCCTATCGGGTGCTAATGTGCACTGACGAGACAGATTCGAAAGCTTTAGCAAGCTCATTTCCTCTTATAGTATATATGGGGAATGCATGTTTTTACTCTTGGACATTCTTTTACTCCTTGGACCACCAGAATTGGTCGTGGAACCCCATTTGTACTGTTCAATAGCATAAAAATCACATGGCCCTTCACCCTCCGGTGAAAATAGCTCCCTGTCGAACAAACGAAAGGGGAGCGGGGCAATTACCTGCATTTCAGATGCATGATGACGGGAGGCTGTTCGTCCTAACTCCTAGTGAGCTATCAGATCCCTCCGGCAAGGGGAAGCCAGACATTCATTCTATCAAACCCAATCATCCTTTGAAGCGGTCACTAATCGACATGGATGGGCTTATCAAGCTTTGGGCACACAAGCTAATGAATAGCCTAAAGGGGCCTTCAGAGGCCGAATGCTAGCTTGAACGGGCCCGGGCGAAACTCACGGGAAGTTATGTTAGATGAGACTGTTCTTCAACAGAAGGGCTTCTTCTAATCGAGGGCTGTTTGAGAAGGATATCTCGGGCAAAACTCGAATCAAACTCTTGAAGTAAGGAAGATAAAAGAGATGGGAATCATTCGAGTCATTGCTTCTTTGATGATTTTCTTCTGCTGAGGCTGCGATATGCCGATGCTTGAGTTAAAGTGTCAACGACGCATGGTATAGGTCGCTTTCTCTTGATGAGGTTCAACATTTGCCACGAAAATTTCACATAGGTATCAAGGCTTCAACTCTCACCAATGTCCAGTTTTGATTACGTTGGCCACAGCCGGACTCTATGCTACGGAGCAGCAGCACTGAATATAACCTTGTCATCAGAATTTGCCTGGCACAGCTCTCTTGAAGAGAGGATGTCACTAAACTTTTCAGACTTGTGAAGCACGGATGTGATGGAGCTACATGAAGAAGTCATGGTGTATGAACTTTCACAATAGCCCTTTGAGAGTCAAGATCTATGGTTATCACCTCATAAGCAATGTATTGCCACTCTTTTGTTCCACGAGTTTAGCTTCTTGGAGCTAGATGGTACGGAGAAAACGAACAACATACAAATCTGTGCTAGATGAATACATAGCCTTTTCGCTGCGAATCATCAAACCCTCATGGGGCTCATTCTAGGTTTTCTCTTGTTCCTCAGCAGAACTCAACCACCCACAAAACTTTATCTTGAGTGAAGTTTGCCAGGTGCTTTTGATGAGAAGCGTTGAGCTCGCCAACGGTGGGACCAGAAAGAGACAGGTATGGCAGGTATCAAGAAACTCTGTCATGGCTTAGAGCCTGTCAGGCTCCGGGCTCCTAACTACTGGGCCAAAAAAGACCATAAGACGGTTGGCTCCTTGCGCACCGTTACAAACTCAAAAATTTAATAGCTGGCCGGCCGGTTTGATCTGTATATCTGTATGGTAGTTTGCAGGCCTAAAATAATGCTCAATATCTTCATGCATTTCCTGCCTTCTTCCCGAAGCCTACCTTCTTCCTGAAGCAGGCGAATGATTTCAGCTTCTTGAGACATTCTAGATCCAGCGGGCAAACTCTACTAGGCGGGGTGGTTGAAGTGCCGTATCCGTTGCAACGCAGTTTTAGGGCGCATGGAGATGAAAGCTTGAAGCGAGCGGCAAGAGGCAAGAGTGCCTTTCTCGTGCATCATGTTGAAATTGTCTCTGTGCACGAGCTTTGCCAATCCGAGGGATCCGCCGTAGATAGCATTTGCAGTAATCGCCATCCTTATCCAGAGTAGTTTCAGTACTGGCAGCGTCTTGTGAGTTAGTTCAGGTGATACTTTCATGTTTAAGTTGGGCATGGTTAGAAAATGGGAAACGCAGGGCATTTTTGCCCCGTCATATATCGTTCTACAATAGCGTTAAGAGCGTTGAATGTATCTTTTCCCGACGAACTTGGAACTGCCGCAGTATATATGGTTTTCAGCAAGGTTTCAAGTCTCGACGTTAAGGTTCGGTACTCCGAAGCTTCATAGGCCAGCGCGTGTTGATTTAAAGTGTGCAGAGCAAACTCTGGATTGTGCCTGGATTGACGTCATAAAAATAGGAGAAATCCACGTGACTTGGCATCTTGGCGCCCCGAGCCCACGGCCGGCGATGATGTCGCGGCTTTAGATAGAGAGAAGCGAGGACTAACTCCATAGCTACATATCTATCACCACCACCTTTCGCTCGACATCTGCACCACTGATCTCGCTCTAACTCGCTATAAATCTCTATTGCCCTTGATTTGTTGCTCTTCTGCCTCCATTGAACTCCCGTGGTCTTTATCTGCGGGTTTTGAAGCGGTGGTGGGACTGTAACTTGACACCCCCGATCTCGTTAAGGAACTACTAAAGCTTCCGCTTCCACCATCACCTATATTATTCACGAGTCTTTATCTGCGTTGCCAACAACCCAACCACCACACTCAGCTCTACATATATGAAAACTCATTATTCACTTATCTCCACTATTCCTACTCTTGTCTATATCTCTACCCCCCACCAGCCACTTTGATCCTCCGAAATACTTCACTTCTTCTTGATACATATCTCTCCGCTTCACTCCAATCGCCCCGCCTGCCCGATCCCCCCGCAAACGGGCACAAAATCACAGAAACTTGAAGACAGAACCACTACCAGATGAAGAACCTAAAAACCAATATATTGCAACCATGGCTTACCTTAAACCACCCTCAAACCCCAGAGTCGTCCCGATTATGGCACGAAGCAAATCCGCCTCGGCTGGTCCCGCAAGTACCAGGAAGCGTTCTCCTGAAGACAGGGCCATGAAAAAGCATATAGAGATGGCTATGGCCGGGATGCCTACCAAGGACAGTCTCAAGTTGGAATGTCTTGATTACTTCAAGCTGTATGCTATGCCCGTCTTGGGCGATGGTGAGTTCTGCTTTTAACTTTTTTTTTTTTTTTTTTTTTTTTTGTTCTTCTTGTTCCGTTATCCCAGCTATATATAAGCCAGACAACATCGGATAGATGGCTAATGTATGTGGATTTACTCTTTAGGAAATTGCCTCTTCTACTCCCTCTCAGACCAGTTGTATGGAGATGTCGAGAGCCACATTAAAATCCGAGCACGTTTGGTCCAACATATGCGGGACAACGCCGACTACTTCGTACACTTTACCGCCGATGTAGGCGGAGAGCGTCGAGCTCCCAGAAGGAGCGCTGCTCAAGCTGCCCGCCTAGGTTATGCCAATGTAGACAGAGTTGCTACTGCAGAAGGGCAAGCAACTAAGTTTACACTCCAGCTTGACGAGATGGCGGAAAAGAATTCTTGGGGTGGCGCCCCTGAAATCCAAGCCTTTTGCCAAGCCTATGGCCTGGATGTGCTGCTATATTCAAAGGACGGAGTTCAGAGATTCCAAAGCTCCTTTGCTGAGGCAGATCCCAACCGGGAGGTTATACATCTAGCTTTTCATGTATGCCAACGCCCACATTCCCAGCTTCAGGTATATCATGTTTACTGACATTTCTCCAGGCGTTCCAACACTATTCCTCAGTACGGAATCTCGATGGACCCCATTTTGGTCATCCAAAGCTCTCAGCTCGACTTCGGGGGGCAGATATTATCTACAGAGAAGCCCAACGCAAACATCCGAAGATTGACGAAGAAATTAAGTCGGAGATTGCTCCGACAGAGTTCCCAAGTGCCCCCACCATTAATCCAGCTGATATGCACTGGATGATAGCCCTCATCGGACGAGATGAAGTCCCAGCAGAGGATGACGGGCCATTCACCACCATGATTGAAGAGCGTAACCCCAAACTCCCTGTCACTCTTAACAAATCAGTCGAGAACGAGAGCCGCTCCTCACCCAGATCACCAATCCCTTACACAACTACAAACCCTCCCCTTCCTGCTCGCAGTAGCGGCTACTACTCCAAATCATCGACAATGAGTCCATCCTCCGGAGTTGGCTGGGATTCTTCCTCGCGCTCCTCTTCTCGCCATAGCGTGAGAAGCAAACGGTCCGCAAACGACAGCGACCTAGACGACGAAGATGGCATTATCTTACCCCCTACCCGCCGTTGCCGTGGCAGGTGTCCAAAACGTCGTATGCTGGAGGATGTCACAGTTGATATCCTCGGGGATCTCGGTGAGGTCTTTGCAGTTGGAGTTAAGAATGACAATGACAATGATGACAATGAGCTCGAAAAATGCAACAACCCCAATCGAAGTGACGACCACCAGAATGATAAAACCCGAAATGACGATGTTAACACTGAGCGTGTTAATTTCCACGGCCATACTGGCACAAGCACACGCAATCTGAGTGCCGAACCTGTCGTGGGAAAACACCACATCAAGCAGAATCAGACCAACGTCACCGTGGTGAAATCGATCGAAAAGGATGATAATGATCGAGATGGCAACCTAAGTAGTGACGGGACCTTATCGCCTAGTGCCAGTCAAGGCTCGGAGGCTACGAACCCTAAAGACGATGATACCGATGATGAATATGATGATGAATATGATGATGAGGATGATAGTAGTGATGGTGACGATGACAATGACAGCGACTATCAAGACGACGACGACGAATGAGACCTACGGACCCGAGCAACTTACATAAAACAACGCTACACACATCCATACATACCAGCATCCATCCGTACATACATTACATACATACAACTAAGACCGCTTGAAATTTCATCAATAAACAACCTCCGGATATTACCTTCACGTGGCACATCTCACAGTGCCATCATACATTACCGCTTAAGCATTTATCGCCGTGGCTCCCTTTATCCTATCCTATCCTCCCATGTCGCAAGTCCACCTACTCCATTTATCTTCTCCCTCTCCCACCTCCCACCGTCTCCACCTTTCTTAATGACGGCGCTATATTGAACGATTTGTTATATCCCTTTCATCTTTCCCTTGCCACTTTCCGCTATCCCATCCCCCACCACCCCTTTCCGCCTCGTCACCTGCCTCCCATCTCATCCTATTCCATCTTATCTCTCAGCGCGGAGTTTTCATCATTGCGGTGATAATTTCTATTTTCCTGCATAATGGTCCCACGAAGTTTTTTCAATTTTTTCCTTGCGCTTTTTGTATCCCTCCATCCCTCTTATGCATACACACACTCCCACGCTCCGAGGTTTCCACTTTTTTTTATATGTCTTTCCATTTTACGCATTTGTTTGAACTACTAGCTCATCATCATCATCATCGCATTGGCGTCGCATTGTGTCTTTTCTTTTCTTTTCTTTGCCTTTTTTGGCGGATGGATACACAAAATCTCCGTCGCCCGCTTACACTCCCCGATACAAACCCATACACCATCATAAACAGACCATACACATACATGGAGAGCGGTTTTTTGTTTCCATACATTTTTTGTTCCTTTTTTTTTTTTTTTTTTTTTTTTTTTTTTTTTTTTTTTTTTTTTGATGATCGCTATGTTCATGTTTGGTTCCCCAGTCTGGTGTTTAAATCTCTTATAACATGTTTTGTTTTCACTTTTCTTTTTTAATACCCTCTGCCTACTGTCTCTTCCTCTTATCCCCCTTCTGTCCCTGTCCAAACCATGTCAAACTGCATCAATCATCACATTCCCCTTCTCCCCCCCTATTTTTTTTTTTTTTTTTTCTATACATATCTTCTGTACATTTCATCATCATTTTCAGGGTAATGCATGCATGTCTTGGGAAAGCTGTTCCATGTACCTCTTTGTGTTTTGTTTAGTTTAGCTTGTGATTTAGGTACTTCTCATCAATTTTTTTTTTCTTTTTTTTTTTTTTTTGTCTCTCTCTGTCTGTTCCAGGTGTGTGATGCAGTTCATAGAGATATAGTAAATGTAAAACCTAACTACTCAGAGAGTGATATTATATTCTTTTCTTTCTTTTCTCTTCTTTTTCTCATTTTTCCTTCATTCTACAGTCATTAGATGAAGTAAAGAGGGGTGAGTTTTACTCTTATACATTGGCTGTATAATAGTTAGTTATGATACACTGCTACATGACTAATATAGAATGCACTGTTGATCAGATTAGAATAACAATCAATCAAATCATTCATCTTCATCATCATCTTCATCAGAAAGTAGATAACATTGAAAGAAAAGAATAAAGTGAAAGTGTAAAATTCAAGTAATAACTTAATTTTCAAGTGCTCTTCATTCTTTTAATAGTTAATCTCAGTCTTCAATCTCATCAGCAATTCTTTAGTTAAAAAGAGTGAATCTAGAATACTCATATGATACAACACAGTAGTTATAGTATATAAGAAATCACTGTTTTAAATATGATTCACTCATTTCTTCCCTTTTCTGATTAATACAAATATCTATCATTCATATTCAAGATATTAAAATCAAATCACATCCTTGTTATTTTCTTCTGTCTCCGGTTTTTTTTTTTTTATATCATATGTAATTTACCACATTTCCCATTCCCAATCCCTCACCGGGAAACCATTCCATACTAAGTATACAAAAAAAAAAAAAAAAAAAAAAAAAAGGCAAAAAGCAGCCAAAACCAGAATATACCATTCAACCTCCCTCCTTTTTCCCCTCCACCCCCAAACACTCACACACTCACGACGAAACATGCTTATTAATGGCCGCCAGAATCGCCGCGGGCATCGCCCCGAGCACCTCATCCACCTTCTGGCCGTCCTTGAAGAAGATGAAGGTCGGCATGGCGCGCACGCCCAGCTCCTGCGCGATGTCCGGGCACTCGTCGACGTCGACCTTGTAGAAGCCAACGTTTGGGTATGTGTCGGAGAACTCGACGAGTTTGGGGGCGATGGCTTTGCAGGGGCCGCACCAGGTGGCGTAGCAGTCGACGACGATTAGCGGTTTGGGGGGCTGGCCGGTGCTGGCGGTGCTGGCGGGGGTGGTTGTTGCGACGGCGGAGTCGAAGGAGGCGCGGCTGTTTGGGGGGGTTAGTTGTATATTTCCTTGTATTTCCTTTTTTTTTTTTTTTTTTTTTTCGGTTGGGATGAGATGGAGTGATGGGATGATGGGATGATGGGATGGGGATGGGATGGGAGTGGATAACTATTAACCACAACCACAACCACAACCATAAATAAATAAATAAATAAAAACCACACTCACTCTTTCAGATTATGAACAACCATGGTGCCGGCGGTAGGTCTAAAGCTGGCACGGGCGGAAGAGGTGAAGGAGCGATTGGTACTCAGCGAGGAAGCAGAGGCTGATGCTGTGGAGGTAGATGTCGTGCGCAGGAAGAACGACAAGGGGCGGAGCGAGTTATATAGGCGTAGTGGGGCGGAAGGAGGAGGAGGAGTGGTGGTGGTGGTGGTGGTGGTGGTGGTGGTGAGAGTGGAAGTGGAAATGGAGGTGGAAATGGAAGTGGAAGTGGAAGTGGAAGTGGTGAAGAGGGGTTGGCGTGGTTGATGATGTTGAATTGTGTGCAGAAAGAGAGCCCGCGATGACGTCTTCGGGAGCATCCTGTTGCTGTTTGCTGGGTTAACCACTTATATGGAAATTGTAATATTTTTATTAATCTTTGGATTCACAGCCGCCCCCCTTGTCTTCTTGTTTTTTGGTTTTTTGGTTTTTTGGTTTTTAGTTTTAATTTTAATTTTAATTTTTTTCTTTATTTTTAATTTTAATTTTATTTTTTGTATTTTGTATTTTCTTTCTTTCTTCTTTATTTTATTTTTTTTATATATATTTTATTATTTTTATTATTTTTATTATATTTTATTATATTTTATTTTTAATTTTCCAAATTGTGAGCCAGGATGATTCCAAATCAATCGACTGGCTTCCCCATATTTATATTTATGATTCGGGATGTCGGAGAAGTGCGAGGAACCGGAGTATCTCGGGTGCTGCCGACCGATGCGAACGGGGGACGGAGAGAGAGACAGAGAGGATTTCGCAATTCTTTTAGTTAACTGCGTTCGTGGTGTTGCCGGTAGCAGGTGTGTGTGTAATCATAACAATGGTAGGTAGTTAGTTATAATAGCAGGGGCGTTGCGTTGTTTATACCGGAGTTGTCTCGGGTTCTTCGATTTGAAATCACAGTGATGATTTTGTTTAATTGATTTGATTGATTGAGCTTCGATCAAGAGGGAAAAGAGAAGAAAATAGAAAATACATTCTTGAAAATAAAAATAAATAATAATAGGTCGCGTTTGGTGGTAAACAGAACCGCGCGTGACATCGGAGATACATGCCAGGCTGGGTATGGTGTTATTACGCACCGTACTGTACTGTACTTGCGTGCGCCACACCTTAATGATTTGATGGTGATGAAGAGCCTTCGAGCAGACAGACTCTTTTATTATAAATACAACAATGAAGTAAATCAAATATCCTTGAGAGAGAATGCCCATTCTAGTCATTTTCTTCCGCTTCAGATCTAATCCATTTCCATTTCCATTCTCAGTTTCCCTAATATTCAAATATCCCTTCCCTATTCCAAATAACAAGCCACTACACTACTGCTACGGCTATTTCCCTTTCCCCCAATTTCTGAAAGAAGTAAATCAAGAAAGACACACACTGAAAGAACTTAACCCCTCCCCCCCCTCAAAAAAAAAAAAACAGGATGGGGAATAGTAGTGAAATCCGCACAGAAGTAAAGAACCAGAGTGAAAATGAGACAAGGGTGAGAACAGAAAGAATCAATAATCAAAGCAAAATACTTGAGAGCAGAATCAGAAAACAGACAGAATTGTAGAGAAAGTGTCAAACAAAGTCTAATTATGCAGACTTGATAGAAGAAGTGATAATGTATAAATGATGCAAGTGTAGCAAAAAGACATTTTCATGTGAAAGATGAATCATTTGTAAATTTCATGAAAAGCAAAGATAAATAGATGAAAAAGTGTGATTCTCCACCTGAATTATCATGACAAAGCCCAAAATAGTGTATGGAGTTGGAAGTGAAGAGATAACAAAAGAAAAAGTGGTTGAGGAATGAGAGATTCAAGGAAATAATAAATGAGTGTGGTCAGTCTGCTGTTAACCTTGGCATTGTTGACAAGTTGAGTTTTTTCCTCCTCGCCTTTTTTTCATAGGTTCTTTTTGTTTCTTCTTTTTCTTGCCTTTTTTCCATTTTCTTTTCATTTTCTTTTTACCATTCTTTTTTCATTTTTTCATTTTTTTCATTTTTTTTTTTTTTTTTTTTTCATTTTAGTGACAACACTATTGTGTATAATCCATTCTCCGAAAAATATCGCACCAAGGAAAAATATAAAACCAAAACTAAAGGAATGCGGGCGGGCTTGCCTGATAATTCAGTTCGAGAAGATCTTCTTCTTCTCCTCCTTCAATGCTTCTTCGTCGTTGTCATCAATCATCTCCACCATCAGCTCCTTCCATCCCACACTTCTCTCCTTCCACCACTGCTCACTCAACCCAACCACGGCGTTACGCGTCTTTGGGCAACGCACCACTCCCTGCAGAATCAACACTAAGCCGCTTAGCCTCCGACGGCCGCCGTGGAATCTCCAAAAGCTTTGCACTTCCGGAACTAATGTGGCGAGCATGTTGTCTCCCTAGATCCACACTAGTCGCGCGACCGAGTTCCGGGTCGGCTTCGAGCGGGCTATCTGGGCTAGGGGAGTTAGTGTCTGCTCAAACTCCTTCTGTTTCCATGTAAAGGTGCTTGTGGTTGTCGTCGACGATGATATTGTCCTTGTTGGAGAATTGCCGGTGGTCTGGGCGGACGAGAAGAGCGCGTTTTCCGACGCTGGCATGAAGCGTTTCGTTCTCATTGACGGCTTCCTCTAAAGGGATAGGTGGTTGAGGGTCATAATCGTTATCAACCCTATACTTGTATTCTTCATACTCGTCTAGAATCTCTTTAGTGGAATTCGCGCTGCTTGAATTCTTCGGGGGCTGAGAGAGGCGCCGGGAGGGTCTCCCGGAAAGCCACGAACCCTCAGAGTTTATAGAGGCGAGTGAGTGGGCGAGAAAGATGCTCTCAGCATTGGTTTCTGGGCTGCCGGCCCCAGATGAACGGTTGCAGTCACACTGTTCAAACGTAACAACGGCAGAATCCCTGTCCACGTTGTAATGCTCATTATTAGCAGTAATACCCGCAATGGGTAATCCAACAGCGGCAGACGAAAGCTGAGGGTCGCTTGACGATTGAAAATCGCGCCCGGGAGGAGGTGGGAATTTAGTAATTGGCTCGGTAAAATGTTCTGTAAATTTGGACTGGGATCGAGGAGGCATTTTGGGGCGCAAGTAGCTTCGGTCCGGAATCGGAATGGGTTGCGCTGATGCTGGCTGCTGGTTGATTCTTTGAAACGATTCTCTGGATGGGATTGAAAACTCTGATGGTGTCTTTGTCCGCTCCGCATTTGGCCGTCGAAATCGAGAACCCCCCCGTCGGAAGAAGGCAGTCCACGAGGTTGAAAGCTTTCCAGCGCTATCGGAATGACCCTTCTCGAGTTCAGAATTCTGTGTAGGCATATCTCCTGCCGATCCTCGTGCGGTCTCTGGGGCCTGAGAAGCACCTAGTTTGTCCGCGGCTTTGGCCCCGTGGCTTAGCTCAATAGAATGCTGACAACTCATCCCCGACATGCTAATATCGCGGCTGATGTTACTTGAACGCCCTCGCGGCGAGCAACATACAGCAGAACTTCCATTTACCCTTGACAAGGTTTGGTCCTTCGGACGAGAGGGTGTATCGTGTAGACTTTCCTTGGATGGGTCTCGTAGCCATGACTCTGAAGAAGCAGTGGCCTTCACGGCATTTGCAATACGGCTTGAAAGAGTCACACCAATCTTTTCGGTAGCACCATGTACACGACTAGCAGGGAGCCCAACGCCATCTCCTGAAGTTGCAAGTTGCGATGGTACTGGAGGATTGCGTCGTTCATGTTCACGCTGAAAGTCTGCTCTTCTTTGTAGTTTTCTCTGAAGCTTCTGTTGGTCAGCTAGCCGCTTCATTTCCTTTCGTCGGCGATCTCTTTCCATCAGCTCTTTCAAAGCACTAGCATCCATATCATCTGCTAGATCGTGGATGCGGGATATACGTGTAAGATCTTCCGCCGGGATAACCTGTCTCCAGTCTTTCTTTGTGGATGCTCGAGAATGACCCCTTGTCGCCAGTCCGTACCGCGGTTGTTCCGCATATCTCAGAATTGGCCGCGGTGTCAAAGCCGCGAAAGAGCTGATTTTGAATGCACATGACTCCATATCAAAGGGGGAGCTTCGACCCGAATCAACGTGTAGAGAGACTTGGGAAGATACCGGCCCATGAGCAGTTTTATGTTTCTCGTCCCTCGCTTGTGGGACTCCCACCACTCCAGGGGAGGGGACACAATAGAAGGTCGTCGTAGGACAGTCACGTGGCTGGTCATAATTTTAATTTCCAACTCCCTCGAATAATCATTCCGTCTGCATTTTGAAGGTTTCAGTTTGAATATGGTAGCTTCGGTGCTGGTCCGGCGACCCGTGTAGTGTTGGAGCAGCTTGTCCAAGGCTCGTCTGCGAGGCGGTGCTTGGGGAGTAGTGATAGTTGGAGGGCGATAAGGCAAAGTTCCTCGAGAGAGAAGAATCAACCGAAGCAGGTTGACGATGGAAGCGAGCGGAAGCGATGGACATGGCACCGGGAGGTAAATCAGTCAGACGGACAGTGTCGTTGTCGTTACGGTGGTGTAGATCATAAGCTGTTGTAGGGGGGATATTATTTCGTTTCCTCCGCTTGCTGCCTCTCCTGGTAGCTTTTCCAGAGCCCGAGATGGAACTATGGGAATTAGGTTGATGTTGATGGGAGCCATGGCCGCCAAAGCCACGAGAGAGTACATGTACCAGAGCATCACCGCCAGCAGGTGCTGCAGAACCCGAAAAAGCCTCGTTATCCGCAGCCTTTCGGGGCCGCTTCCTACGGCGGCCAAAGGGCCATATGGCCATGGCGATAGATTTTCAACGCGGAACACAGTACAGTACAACGGATAATATAAATCAAAGGGGCACACAGAGTGTGTCTTTTGAGGACCAACTACACCAGGTTCAGTGTGAGGTCAGAATGAAGGATGGCGGCAACACCGCGACGGTATTCCCAGAGAGGGTACATTCGGGCATTGTTGGGTACCCAGGGTGGGAAGAGTGGAAGAGTGGGAGAGCGGGAGAGTGGGAGAGGGTTAAGTTAGGATAATAAAATAAGACAACGCGTTATCAGGGGTCAAAGCGAGACTTGGAACCGTTGAAAGCAAGCCGTTTAGATGAAGAGGTGTTACGTGGCGGTGGGCGTGTAGAGTGGATAGACATGGAGAGGAGGTGAAGTTAAAGTTAAAGTTGAAGATGAGGTTTG
This sequence comes from Blastomyces dermatitidis ER-3, assembly GCF_000003525.1. Classification (NCBI taxonomy): domain Eukaryota; kingdom Fungi; phylum Ascomycota; class Eurotiomycetes; order Onygenales; family Ajellomycetaceae; genus Blastomyces; species Blastomyces dermatitidis. The sequence goes on along the minus strand of NW_025544777.1, from coordinate 1,554,234 downwards.
GATGCGATGGAAAAGAGAGACAGACTAGCCCGGCCAGGCAGGAGGGGAGGAGCCTCGCCCACAGACTCGCCGCAGGCACACACAGGGGAACCGCGAGACGGGGCGCTGCGAAACAGGAAGGGGCAGCCGGCGTAGGTCTCACTCGCTACTACCACAAACACTCTCACCACCTCCGGCCCTAGCCGTGTTGGGCCTAGTTGCCCCGCGTCCCTAAGGTACCAGGCACCGTGGAGCCTCCGGCAATGATATGTCATGTTGTTTGGACCGCTGGTTGTCTCGGCCTGGATTATCTTGTGTCCGGATATGGTTGCAAACTGCCAAATTGCCAGCTTGCCAGCTTGCCCAGCCGCCAACCGCCAACCGCCAACCGCCAACAAAAGATACCTATACATCAACGCTCGCCTCATTTCAGCCTCTTCTCGACACTCCCTGAAATTATCTACCTAGGCTGGGCATGCTGGGGTAGTAGATAGCAGGGGACACCTCCCCGCAAATTCTACCACACTCTAAACCTGACTACTATGATACTTTATTTTGACTTTTGCTGGACACGGTTATAGGGCTGACTGATTCTTGCAATACAAATTTCTGAACGGACTTCAGTCGAGAGAAAATTCTTTCGTTTTTTCCGCTGATCTGATTTTATCTGACATGGTTCCAACTGCCAAGTATCATTGTCTTCACAACCATTATTCTTCTTCCCCTCTCGACTCGTGGCTCGTATTTCGAAACAAAATCTCGGGAAATGGGCTACGGCTCTCAGGGCAAAGGCCCAGTCTCCTCCTGCCCTGCCAACACGATCCTCTGGTTGGGGATATATATAACTGGCCATTCCTGTTCCTGCTTCTTGAGCCCTGTTCCGGAAACTTGTTCGTTGGCGCGCCTGGCGAAGGGGTTGGTTGGATGGAGAGATCCGATCTACAGCGGTGTCAGAAGCAATCAACGACCCCGCTATCAAGCTGGGTGACACAGTCACGGAAAAGAAACGAGCAAAAAGAAAAAAGAAAGAAAAAGACTTGAGACAAAGAAAGCGGGAGAACCTGTCTACTTGCTTTTCCATAAACATTCTCTTTTTTCGTTAACATTCCACCCAATAACTAGTTATCATTAACTCAAACAAGCATACTGGATGGCGCCGTACTGAAAATAATATTGCCTCTACGTATAATATCATAAAAAAAATGTCCTAAATATGTCAGCATATTTGGTTTTTCACCATCTGGCAGGCCGGATCCGGCGAGGAACCATGTCTCTCTGCTTTCTCACAGTTCGTTCGAAATGTCGATTCCCATCGCGCGGTGGATGAACAGTGGCGTCGCAATGAGACTGGCTGCAGTGTCTTTTTGTCCAGCAAAATAGTGCGTTAATTCGCTTGACATCGTGTCGTAATCTCGTCTGCGGTTGCTTGTCCTGTTCCAGTGATAACCAACTAACTAACTGGTGAGTTTGATATTAGTTTTCCATGTTTCCTGGTTTTCAGCAGCAGAACTCTTTAAGAACAGGGACCGACGGTTGTCAATCCATCCAATCCATCCCATCTGGTTTAGAAAAACTTAGTTGGAATGAAAAGGGTTCATTAGGCATTAGGCAAATCAAATCACCCTCGTCTTGGAAGTTCTACATCGTCGGCTTGCCCCTGACAGCGTTCGATCCTTTTACGTCCTGAGATATTACCCGGCTGTAGGTGATTGATCCTGCGGACGTTGTAGATGGTTTTTAAATATATTTTCCTCTCCTCATTAGCCTTTCCACGGGGTATGTTTTCAAGGAGCCCATTGAAGATACATGTTCTGCGGAAAGTGTCCAAGATGATGATGTCCAAGATGATGATGTCCAAGATGATGATGATCATCATCATCATCACGTAAGCTGATTTTGGAGGGGCAGAGCTTTTTTACGGCCATGCTTCTGCGGATAGAGATTGTGACAAATCACCGAAATATCGTCATAATCCAAGAGACAAAAGTTTGAGGATGGCTTCCAAAGTCCGCAGATAGGTTCTGCATTCCCATGGGTTCACCAGTAGATCCAATTTTTTGCATTGGTCTGGATTCTCCTGCCTGGACAATCATTGGCCTGCAACAAACGTCCTTCCTGGGTGTATATCCATGGATCCGTCAGGAAGATAGATGCCAGCCTCAACTAAATCCAGGAATGCATAGTTAAGATGACGCACAAGTAAAACAACACGCGAAACCCATCCGCGTTGTCTTGTATCAGCATTTTCCAGACATGTAATTCCTAGAGAATGGAATATCGACAAACACATAGAAGTTACACAAGTTGGTATTAATATTCAAAATAGAGTGGGGTTCCAAAAACGGAACAGTTATGTTATGGCGTAGGGTGCGTCACAACATTACCAATCGATACGAGACTTAAATAGCCTAACTGCGCAAAATTTCGTATTGTTATTACCCCACCAGGCAGCGGGGTTTCCAGCTGTTGCACCCGCCGCCTTCAGCAATCATAACAAGATGGAAGGGAAACACCGCACATCCTGTGTATAGTTTCGGAGCGTACCATTCAAAGCGCTCTATGCGAGCTTTTTCCCGTCCCCCCACATACCGAAATTAACTTACTTCTAGAATGTCTGGTCAAATCGATCCCGCAACGGGCAAAGAGCTCCCGAACGATGCTATCCAACGAGTCCTTTTCATCTGCCATCCCGTCCACGTCTATGCAATTCCACCTTTGACCTCTATGAAGGGCTACGCCGCTGCCGATTGGACCGTTCCAGATCCGAAGAATAACAACCAGACCCGCCAGATCTTCACTGCCCGACTTCGCATTATTGAGACCGCAATTACCCTCCCTGCTCCCCCGCAACCGCACACATGGACACAGATACCACCCCGTCCAGGCATCCCAGCAGCAACTACCATAGCGGCGGCGGTAGCTAGTCCGCAAGAAAAAGTCAAAGTAGACATTGTCCTGGAGGACCCAAGCACCGGAAACCTCTTCGCGGCAGCCCCGTACACCGATCCAGGCGCCGTCGAGCATGCCATCGATTCTTCTCGGTTCTTCGCGATAAGAGTTATGAATGACGGGCGAAAAGCAATATTAGGCATTGGATTCGAAGATAGAAGCGAAGCCTTCGATTTCGGCGTCACGCTGCAAGAGGCGCGGAAGGTGTTGGGGTTTGCCCAGGGTGGGCAGACAGGTACAGGAAGGGCCGCCGCTACCACAACAGCCAAAACGGGTAGGGTATTACCAGGATCAGGCCCACAACAGAAACCGGCACCGGGAAGCCCAGCGCAGCAGCCGCCAAGAGATTACAGCCTGAAACCCGGGCAGACGATCAGTATCAATATTGGTGGGAAGAAACCCAACACCGCGGATAAGTTGGTCAGCCCCGCTATGGCTGCCCAGGAGGAACAGACGGCGTTATTTTCCCTCCCTCCGCCGCCAGCGCCGGCTTCGAGAGGGGATGGAGATGGCGATTCCTCCTCTACGGCATTTCCAATGATCGCGCCCCCGCCATCCGGCGGGCGGAGCGATCGACGGCGAAGGCCGCAGTCTATGTTGAACACGGAAGAGAATAAGGTGGTCCTGGGCTTCGGTGATAATGACGATGATGGCGGTGGGGAGTTTGGGGAATTTCAGTCATGATGGAGTTGTGTGTATGTGCTCGTTTTTAAACTCGCGATTAATGATGTTTTGTTTTTCTATGATTATGACATCTCTTTGTTTCTAAGTAGTTCTTAGGTTTATTCTATTTTACTTTTACTTTTAGATAGACATCCCTTTTATAAATAGTTTAACTATTAAGATAGATAGATAACCAATGTCGGTGGTTATTGCAGGCTACCGTTTCCAAGTGCTCTGATGTGATTAATTCGAGTAGGAGCTCACTATGGCTAGTTAGTACTCCGTACGGAGTAACTATACTATGGTTCATCCAAACCTACGATGCCTCACTAGCTATATTCGGGGCCGTCAACAGACCTTTCCACTTCAGTCGAACTATATACACGTGCCGTTCAAGCAATCCTACAAAATATCTAACTTTGCATATCCTCAACCTTCCCATCCTCCAGTTTTGACGCTGGTGGTTTGGCGGCTAAAATAAGCTTCTCCCGACAAAGCTTAAAAAAATAGAGTTTTCTCGCCAGCCGCGTTGCCCTGCTAAATCCGCCTATTTTTAGGTTCACCCCAGCTTACGCTGCGTTTAACGTTTCAACTATTCTCGTCGACATACAAATCCTCGTTAACGACCTGATATATACACACACACCTTGCTTTTCTCCAGCAAGCTGACAAAATGTAACTTGAAAGTTATTCTGAATAGCTCTACAACTACAAGGAAATGTCTTCTACTGTTCGTCATACCTAGGCGATACATGGCCTGAGACCTCGAGAGAGGTCGAGGTTAGCTCTACAGATGTAGAGATCAGTTACATTGCATTCATCTACTGTTTTTCTTGCTCACGACATGAAACACCATTTCTACTTTACCTTTTTGAGCCTAATATCTGTCAAAACTGTGTTCAACCCGTTTTTAGTTCTCCAGATGCATGATGAACTCTTTCGGCGCTCGCATACTTTGTGGCCATTACGGACATGTCTATATTATAGTTTTGGTCTCTACTTATTACGGCTGCCTCCATCCTTTAAGGAATAAGTTCATCTAATCTTGCTTTCTGAGGTGTATCTTCGAAAACTCAAAAGAATGTCGTCAGAAGGAAACAGTATCTATCTCTTCCTCCGATTTATTCTATTTCTTATATTTCCTTTTCATTCCCATACCCTCTTTCCCATGCACGTCTACTCTCATGCTTCTCACAAGTGATAAAATTAACTACATATCTCTATGCTTGACTATATACATATATCTACTCCAGGACGTCATCTGCATATCGCTGAACAGATCTACATACACATCCACTCCAGAAAAGGTTGAAGCGTGACCATGTATGCCATCAGCAAATTCATCCAGACAGTTCAAATCTTCTCCCTGCGCACCAACGCCATTTTGGAATACTTTCGCAATGCCCTTCTACTGTCATGCATGATTGTCCTCTTCGTAGAAGGGATTGCGAGAAGGAATACACGGCCAAGGATGCCTGACAGGATTCCCATTCCTCGTACTGGGGCTCAGATGTATAGGGAAGTTTTGGGCACGCATGCGAGATACGAGATTGATATTCTTCCTCCTATCCCTGAGGAAGAGGGGGAGGAATGAATAGGTAGACTCTGGGGGAAGGACAGATGGGCCCTCCTGGAGATAAACAGCATTTTCCGTCGCTACTCCATGTTCCGATGATAACTCTACACCTCTATGGATGAATGACCTCTCGCGAGGAAATTCAGCTGATATACAATCCGACATATGTGGCCATGTATGTACGAAAGAAGTTAACAACCGCGACACACCATATCTGCAATGCGAGACAGAACGCTCACGCAACTCTTATTACCTTTGAATTTGGCTATATTTCACCCTCAGACATATACAGGTAGCATGATTGGCGGTACCTGGTATCACTCCATGAAACACGATTTTTTTGAAAACACTCATTCTACACGTCCACACCAGGAACGAAGAATCATCATTCGCTTTACCAAATTCAACCAGACGCAGAGCCGGACCACCCCGATAACGGTCCATCGTTCATTGCTAAGATGTGCGCCCCTTCGCGAGCTTGCGCCACCAAATAATAACCCAAGGAGAAGAACAGCAAGTAACATCATGTTCCGAACACTCCATACCCTATCACCTCACCTTTATCATCAATGTGCCTGATGGGGGGAGGGGGTGATAGCCACGGACATACAAAGTCATCCCCCTTCAGCCAGAAGGTATAGCACCAGGCCCGCCCCAGGATGAAATTTAAAAGTGAAAAAACACATGGCAAAAACTCCGGCGCAGGAGACTAGGAAAGTTCCTGTGAGAGACATGATTTTCTTGGCCTAAAGGGATATATACATGCTTGGTTTGTTTTTATTGTTATTTTGTTTTATTTTGTTTATTTATTCATAGCTTATTTTCATGTGGTTTCCTTTTCTAATTTTGGTGTAATATATATTTTTCAGTAAAAATTGGGGTGGGCGTTTTGGGTTAAATTATGATACCTATTAAATACTAATAGTGAATGTACTGATGTATATTAAGTTAAGATGACTTTATTATTTCCTATCTTTTATGCCACCCGTGTCTGGCTCTGCTTTTGAATGAAGGATTATATAGTTGGCTAATAAGGAGCTTACGAAGCTACTGTCAGCAACCGTTGGGAAGCAGCCAGAACGGCCCGGATATTTTTCACGAAACATCGAGGCGGAAAAGGCTATTAACGATTCCATATCATCTTTCGATTGATGCATAACTTCTCAACCAGCGACAGACGAAAGAAAAGAAGTATTTAAAGAGTCTGAGGCAAAGGGTTGTAAATTCAAAACCATATCTTGATCAACTCCTCACTAACGGCACTAGGTGTAAGCACGCCGCTTTCTGTAATCAGAGCGGAGATGAGATGAGGAGGTGTGAAATCAACGGCATCCTGTTTTATGGATATCTTTTCCTCGGTAGGTGTCGGCGTTTGCTCGCTAGGTGGCGTGTTGAGGTGATTCCTTGGTTCTTTCGTTGCATGTTCGTGGTTTTGGCTTCCTGTTTGGTCGCTGGAGGTTGTCCTGGCCGACTCGCTGCTTTGGTCCATTTTGAAATCGACAACATTCTGTTTGATCGGCAGGTCGTACTGGCCGAGTGGGTACAGCCTGACGAACTTGTGGCTCTCTGCAACGACATAGAATGGCTTGCCCTCCGCTTTGGCCAGAAGACCAATTTGATACGTCCCCAGGCGCGATATGATACCGCCGTTCTCAACCACGCCCTCCGCGCCCACAATAACCATATCCACCATCCCCAGTGCATATGCCACTGCCGACTCCGGGATTGTAGCTACCGGAACGCCTCTAGATCTAAGTGCGGTGACCGTATCCATACCTTCCAGGTCCGACCCAGACGAACTACCATCGCCATTGCCATCCTTAGTGTGAACGTTCGACAACACGTAAATAACCCGAAATCTAGCCGCGGGGGCTCCAGATTCCTTCAGCTCATCCGCAGCCTTCCGCAATAAGGCCCCTACCACCCTAGAATCGCCGTTCGTTAACACCGTGCTTCCATCCCGTACAAAGCCTCTTCCGAATGCAGCAATCCGATCCCTGCTTTCCTTCGCGCGCTTGATGAATAACCGGCCGTTGGTCAGTAGATGCGACCTGATTGCATTGAAATCTCCCGCGGGCCCTAGCTGGCCTGGTCTTTGTAGTGTTGTTATGAGGTACCGTTGGAAAAGATCAGTACCTGCTGAAAGACCAATTGGGTTCGCTATTGAGCGTTTTAAGTGTGCCGTGTGTCTTTCTAGTAGATCCAAGGTTTCGGATATTGTGGAGGAGGGGGAGTGAGTTAGGAGGAGAACCAATGCTTCGATGGCCGCGATTGGCATTGTAAGGTCGGGGTCGGAAAGGAGGAGGTCATTGTATGTGGCAACGATGCTGTAAGCGGAGTATCAGTGCCCATGTTCAACTCAGTAGAATTTATCCGGTGGAGTGTAGTGCATGCATACTCAAAAGGCTTGGAACTGTCTGCGGACGACATGGTTGTTGCCATTGGGCGCGAAAACGTCCGCCCACTGGCAGATAGTAATTGCGCTAGCTGGTGTTAATATTCGGCACGCAGGTAGATGGCCAGGTATAAGTGCGAGTCGTTTATTGCACCAAGAAATGAGCGCAAAGAAGCTATCAGCGGGGAGGTATTATGCCCCTACTTGGGGAAGTGAGTCAGAGGTTCGATATTTGGGATGGCTGAAGTCTTTCTACGGGCAGAAAGGTTTTAATATTTTAAAAACTAAGCTGCACCATGGAGCCAATCACATATCAGTGAGATCCGTGACAAGAGAATAATATTTGACGCTTGAAAGACACGCAGCAGTCGGAGAATGATTGAAATCGCGGATGAGATGATGCCAAGACATTCTCCCACCAAAAAACAAGCCGCCCTGTTTGTACTGTTTCTATTGTTTGTACTATTTGCAACAACCCCTCGTTCACGTCCGCTAAACCCCTTTTGGATGCATGCTGTCATCGTCCCTGCGTAAACAAAACAAATTCCTTCCGTCCAACGGCCGCAATAGAAGAAGAAATATATTCAATCGTGAGCGAAATCTATATATAAAACTTTGTCGCTTTAGCGCCACGAAGATTATAACTGCCCGATGCGCATTTTCTTTTATGTATCTGCAATATGGCATTCAATTCCCGAATGAACCAGCACGGGCATGGGGGCCATCAACAGCAGGGTGGTGGTCGGAGCAAGAAGAAGGAAGACGATAGTGATGCGCTGATGCGACTTGTAAGCAGATATAGTTTTATTGTATTGTATCCATAAGTGCAACCCGGTGTTTGCTAATAATAATTATTTTTGCAGCCAGACAGGGAAATCGCAGGGTGTATAAACGATATTGGTGTCCCGTTCTCCGTCGCCGACCTGGTTAAGCCGAATCCGCAACAGATCCAATTAGTCTTCGAATCGTTCGCCGAGCTACTAATGAATGCGACCCGAGAGACTGTCGAGCCGGCTATGCGCGCAGCTGCGGAGGATATATGTCCAGACCATGTCGATCTCATCCCGCCCGACACTCGCAATCTGATGGGGTTCTTCATGTCCCTGCGGAAGCTGATGGTTGAGGTATGCTGGATATATGTCCTCTTATGTATACTTATAATGCGCAATTTCTAACTGATATATATAGTGCGGTGTCAACGACTTTGCCTTTACCGATCTTACAAAACCTACACACGACCGTCTTGTCAAAATATTCTCTTACCTTATTAATTTTGTCCGGTTTCGCGAAACGCAAACGAGCGTGATTGACAAGCATTTTAGTAAATCCGAAACGACCAAGGCACGCATTGAGGCTTTATATGCGGAGAACCAGGAAATGCAACAGCGACTAGCGGAGATGAGCAGGCAGCAAAAAGCGATGGAAGGACCCGTGAACGAAAAGATTAAAAGGAATGATGAATTAAAAATCAGATTGTTGGAGTTGAGGCGGAGTCAAGAGCGTGTTGCTGAAACCCTCGAGCGAGTTAAGATGGAGAAGGCCCGAAAACAAACCTATCTCGAGGAGATGACTGAGAAAATCTTGAAGAGCAAACAGGAGAGTGAGAAGTTACGGCCATACGTATTACAAAGCCCAGCATCGCTTCAGGCGTCTCTAACCGAGTTGTCGGACAGTCTAACGAGGGACAAACTGCAGATTGATAATATGGAAAGGAGGATGCGTGCGTTACAGACATCAATGGACACATTTAATGTTGTTTCCAATGATGTCCAAAGTTGTGTAAAAGTTTTAGAAGACATTGCGTTAGAACTCCAGAAGGAGGAGGAAGAAGATGCTCGAGCCATTCGGAACAGAGACGCGCTCACAGAGCGGGGAAATACAGTCCGGGAAGTGGCCCAAACGGAGAAACTTCTACAAAGACAACTAGCTCGTTGGCACGAACGGACGGAAGCGCTAAGGAGAAGTAGCCGAGAGAAACAGGAATCAGCACAGGCGCGGATGGAGGAGCTGAGGGAAATTCAGAAGCAGCTTCGCGAGGAACGTGCCGAGAAGCAGCGCGACATGGAAAGGCGGAGGATTCGGATCGAGCAAACAGAGAAGAAGGTGACACACCAAACAGTTTCAAATACTTGTGGCTTGGAATTTCACCCAACTAACCTCTACTGCAGATGGTCGACCTCAAAGAAAATATCGAGAATGAAATTCACAACGCCCACGACGAGTACTTGAAGTTAGAGTCCCACATCAAGCTTTACATCACGGAAATGGAAAAATGTCTTTGAGAATTGATTGTCGGTTCAAATTGGGCTCGGGTTTTAGGAGTTAGGACTTGGGTGTTCGATCGAGCGGTTAGGCGTGCCTTTTTTTTTTTTTTTTTTCTTTTTCCAGGATACCCTTATGGTTTCAAGGTTGATTTGGTATTGTTTTCCCGGTTCTGGTTTGGGGGCTTTCTTGCATAAACTTGGGGAACTTGGGGCAGGTTCCATAATTCAAGGAGGATTCCTTCTCGTCTTTGTAAATACTTTGTTCACTCAAACAAAATAAAACCATCTTCTCGCAACTTGATTCACTTTCACAGTCCGCCCTGTATGAGCACTTTCAGTTCCCGCCACGAGTGTCTGTCCGCTTAGCAGAGGCACTTCAGCATCCCACAGGCGACCACCACTGGCATTTTCACGACCAACAACAACGCACTCGCACAAGGTCAAATTAAACCCCTCCCTAGCAGCAATCTCAACAGTGAGTGCGAGATTTTTCGCAATGCCCTGGGCAGAAAACTCCTTCGTATCGTAATGAAGTGCAATCAGACCAAGGACAGCCAGTACAGGCCTACTTCTGTATGAGAGACGACCGTGCTCTTGTTGAGGTGACGGCAGCCGCCGACGTCGGAAAACAGATATGTAAGCACGAAAATGCTCAAGGCTTGGGCAAAACGCCAATGTGACCTTTTTAGACTGAGCAATCAACCCTATGGTATTGTAAAACCGACAATTTGAGGATATATGGTAGTCCATGCCGTGGTCATCTTGTGGTGAGGGCGGCTGTTCAGTTCCCTGTTCAGTTGACGTCACTGCAGCGCACAGTTGCTGTAAAAAGGCATCTCTGGTAGAGCATACAATCAGTGTGGTTGCAGGCGCGTCTCTTGCAAGTAGATGTTCCACTAAGTCTCCTGTGGAGTCTAGAGATAGGATAATTGGGCTGCGATTGGAGACCATATCGAGGGGCATTCGCCAAGGGGAGAGAGATCTTGCTCTGTTCCGCAAGATAGATGTTTGGGTGAGACTATAAATGTCATAGTAATAGTTTCACTCGTCTATATCTCAGTGCAGATATTGCAAAGCACAACAGGCGTGTATCCATCGATATATCACAGTTGATGTCTTGGGTGTGTCGTCGTTGTCGTACTTGGCGAGGGACAAGACAACAACGCCACCAAAGCTCCATCACTCGGCAACTTCAACCACAGCGTCATCCTGCGCACTACCAACACCAACTCACCCCCGCCCACCGCCTTGTTTGTTCCACCATTCCGTTTCTATTCCATGAGCTGCTCGACTACACCAGATTAGCTGCGGGCGCGCGCAGCTGCTGGGGCCAAATTGAAAAATGGAGTCGATCTCGCGCATTTCCTCCATGCTGGAAACAGGTAATTAACCCGCTGCCCGTTTTAAGATTCCCCGGTCATATGGAGCATCAGCATATACTTATATGGTATCTACAGCTCGGGAGCTCACAATCGAAGCCGCTCAAAGCGCCAGCAGTTCCCGGGGCGCTTTCAAATCAAACTCACCATACCGCCATATCTCGTTTTCGCAGATCAAGAAGCTCCTCGACAGCAGGAGTGATCGGGATATACTGGACGGGTTGCGGAAAGTCATAGCTGTATGATCGATGCTCTCTAATATGGTTAATGAAAGGCGCTGACAGAGTATCCAGTTAATGTATAGAGGCGAACCATGTCTACCCTTTTTCTCCTCAGTTGTGAAGAACGTCGCGAACCCAAATATCGAGGTGAAGAAACTAGTCTACATCTACCTACTTCACCATGCCGAGTCCGAACCGGATCTCGCACTCCTCTCTATCAACGCCATTCAAAAATCATTGACGGATCAGAATCCTCAAGTGCGCGCCATGGCTTTGCGGACAATGTCGGGGATCAGGGTTCCCGTTATTAACCAGATCGTGTCGTTGGCCATTAAACGTGGTTGTGGAGATATGAGTCCTCATGTGCGCAAAGCTGCAGCACTAGCCATTCCAAAATGCTATAGACTAGATCCATCCACGTTGCCTCAGCTTTTGGAATATCTATCTACACTCCTAGGCGACAGTCAGTACTTCGTCGTGGGACCTGCAGTATCGTCCTTTCTCGAGGTGTGCCCTGACAGGATTGATTTGATACACAAACATTATCGCAGCCTGGTGAGGAAGCTGGTGGATATGGATGAATGGGGCCAGCTTGCGACCCTACGGCTGATGACAGTATATGCCAGAAAATGCTTTCCTAGGAGGACAGAAAGAATAAGGGTATCCAACCCCAAGGGTTTTTATGGAGATGAAGATGAAGGGAATGCGGAACCCGAGGAGTTCGGCAAGGAGATTCAGGTAGTCGACCCAGATCTTGATCTCCTGCTAAAAGCGTGCAAACCTCTGCTTCAAAGTCGGAATTCCGCCGTCATCGTGAGCGTCGTCCGCCTCTTTCTATACGTAGGAACGCCCACATACCTCAATACTGCAGTTGGGCCATTAATTGCCCTATTGCGGGGTCCGCAGGATACTCAACATGTGGCGCTATACAACATCATATGCATTGCACTCGTCGACCCCAAGCCTTTCTTGAAATACGCTTCGCATTTTCTAATTCGCTCGTCCGATGTTCCGCATATATGGAGGTTAAAGCTAGAGATCTTGACCTTACTATTCCCACACTGTGGGCTGCACCTTAAAGGCATCATTGTTAGTGAATTGGAGCATTTTTCACATGGATCCCAACCTGACCTCGTTCGAGAAAGTGTAAGGGCAATCGGGAGATGTGCTCAAAGTGACGCGACCACGTCAGCGCGGTGCCTTCGAGTTCTCCTGGGCCAGATATCCAGCGCAGACGATAATCTTGTGTCAGAGGCCTTAACCGTCATTAGGCATCTTATCCAGCAGGATCCTGCATCACATAAAAACACAGTCGTCATGCTAGCTAAACACCTAGACACAACAACTAGCCCTGATGCACGGGCCAGCATCATATGGTTAGTGGGAGAGTTTGCGGGCATTGACGTGGGCAATAATATTGCTCCGGATGTCCTGCGGATTCTCGCCAAAGGGTTCGCAGATGAATCCGAAGCGTCAAAGCAGCAAATTGTCCTTCTAGGCGCGAAGGTTTACCTCCATCACCTCCTAAATATCGCCGAAACAGCTAAAAATACGGCCGATGATAATAATGATGTAAACCACGGCTATGACCATGATGGCCCCTCACACCCTCCTTTCCAAGAAGGACAAAAAGAAGAAGACCCCATGGTAGTCTTATGGCAGTATATCCTCCTCCTAGCCCGCTATGATACCTCCTACGACCTCCGCGATCGCGCCCGCCTCTACAAATCTTTACTCGCAGTTCCGAGCTCCACACAACTCGCTAGCCTCCTCCTCCTTGCCCCGAAACCAGTCCCCTTTACTCCTTCCCCATCCGAAACGCGCAAGGGCCTGCTCCTCGGCACATCTACGCTGGTCATAGGGCCGGATGCCGGTATCCATGGTTTGCGTGGCTATGAACCTCTTCCGGACTGGGTCGAGGCTGGAAAAGAGCCTGATCCCAAACTACGCGACGATAGTGCCAGCAGCAGAGCTGGGTTTGTTGAGAAGGTGAATTTGACGGCTGGCGAGAGGTTGGATCATGCACTCAGGGAGCATGATGTTGATACGGGGAGGGTTAGGCAGAATGGGACTGCAATGGGGAATGGGAAGAAGACGTTGGATGATTGGCTTGCGGAAGAGGAGAGTGAGGAGAGCGAGGAAGATGAGGAGGACGAAGAAGGAAGTACGGAATATGAGAGCGAGGAGAGTGAAGAATCGGAGGAGGAATCAGAGGAGGAGAGCCAAAAGGGAGAGGACGAGCTAGGGGATGAGTATGAAGAAGATGACGAGCATACGGGTTCGGATGATGAAAAAGCCGCTCTGGTACGATGAATGGTTTAACTTTGGCTCTATTGATTGAATTGGACGTATCATCTTTTTCATGCCACTTAGACAAGACAAGGCTATGTGTTAATATCTATAAGCACATATCAACACACCTTTGTTTCAATTTCAATTGTTGGGATTTTCTGAAGCATGACACAACAACACCTGGGCATGTATGTGCTCAGGGGATCTGAGGTTGAAACAGGGCCATCACTGCTCAGCAGGTCAGTTATCATTCATTTGCATATTATGATTGCTGACGAATTGATATGAAATATCAATTCCAAACACAGCCGCCACGCAAACAATCCAACATCTTGTTTCGAAGGATTCACGAAGACACCAAGAACTTTGAGCTGGGTGGGGTTGCTCAGACCATGATGCAATGCCATATGACAAAGGAAGAAAAGACTTGGGCGGCAATATAGTGAGAATTCCCATTTTAATCCAGCCTAGGGGAAATGGCACGGATTAGAATGGACAACTTTGAGGTGAAAGGTGAGTCTGCAAACTGGTCGGTTTCATGCTTCGCTTCATATCATTCTCCCCCCTGACTATGTTTGGAACAACTATACGCAAAAGAAAACCCTCTAACAAAGATCATAAGATTAGATTTGCCTACTATACCTACCTCCCTAGGTACCTTACCTGGGGAGGCAAATATGCAACAGCTCATTGCCCTGTCAAGTATAAAATGCCTTGCTTGCACGCTTCCGGTCTTAATCAGGAATCGAAAGAGATCTCAATAGCAAGATAGCAAGATAGCAAGATAGCAAGATAAAACCTTTTCTTTCTGCGAAAGAACTCACGGTATGAACTCACGGTATGACAACACACAGCATCTCTTCACTCATAACCGTAGCTAATGTTCAAGACAGGAAGTCGTCATGCAAGATCCCCGCCGCAGGCTCAACAGAGCCAGGCAAGGAAACCCTCCCTCTAGCCAGACAACCAACAATCAGCCTCAGCAGAATCAGCATGAAGAGATTAGTCGCTTTAGCCCGTACTCGTCGAGCCCAGATTCTGACAATCAGTCTGGGCATAATCAGCCTCAACTGATGAGTGCCTTTAGCATGGACTCCTCGATCCAGGCAGCAAGCACTACTAAAGACTCTACATATGAACAAAGAGTTGATAACGTTGCTACCACTCACGATCCTGCTGAAAGCAATACAACGGGCGATACTACGGTTCCCGAACACGTCAAAAGGGACAGAGAGCTAACATTACAAGCCTTGACGGGTAGGGCACTACCTACGGCAGCATCAGAAAGGACAGGAGAGAATTTCAGCGCAGGGGTAGCCCAGAATCCCCAAGCAGCCCAAATCGTGAGCAAAAGTGGTCATGACGCTCTTGCACGACGCCATAGGGGAAATTAGAAGTTTGTAGAACCGTTCCATTATGTGGGAGCAAGTAACAAAACCATGGCTATGTGGGGGAGAATCGAGGATGCCCACTCTTTGCACTATCATCGAAAATATCCCGAACCTCTTGTTTGTACTGGCCCAGTTCTTTCATCTTCACTTCCACAAATGAAGCCATTCCAGGTGTCCAGAATGAAGATACAGTCTCCGCGAGACATTTGTATTCGTTAGTGAGTCCATAGAATGGTATTAGATGTTGTCTGAAAACGTTGAACAGACCCTTTGGGCTTCGGAGTGCGGCCAAGTACCAGAATCGACCATCTTCTAGGGCACTTTTCAAGCTCGTGGCCCGAGACAGGTGGTGTCCATTGTGGTGTAGTTGTCCTGCCCTGTCTTCTTCCTCTTCAAATATCTCCGCAAACTTTTCGTAACATGTCTTGAAAGGTCCATACTCTGGGCCTTCGAGTTGATCAATGCCCTTACCTGTCAACCAATACGGAGGCAACAGGTTTTGAAGTGGCAAAGAGCATGTCCATTCAAGATCAATGACATGCTTGAGATTCCAGTCCTTATCCACGAAGATATTTCCAAGATACAGATCAGTCAGCTGCATGACAAACGGGCCATTCCGGGAGTGTTGTCTGGTAAATTCATGAAGAAGTGCTCTCATCATCACTAGATCTCGGGCTTGTTCACGTGTATCCTTTTCGCTACCGGCAGAATTTTTTTGATATCGAAGTCGGCTGTCATGGCAAGAAAGTAAATCAAGATAGAAACTATCAGCAGTTGAGTAGGTGATGTTTCGCGGGATAGTTGGAATAGCCCAATTTTCCAGTTGATGGAATTGAAGGAATAGAGGACGATTGGACAAACTTAGTCGGCCGTCGTTATCGATGGTCCAAGAGCCAATTCGGGGTTGTGGGATCCTAGCAAGAGAAATCATAACTTTTGAAATGCCCCTGTATAGATTCTCAGTCTGTTTGTCTGTATGAGGCTGCTGCCATGTATACGCGAGGATCTGCGAGTCGTCACTTTCGATCCAGTCAATCAGGATATAACTATATTCAAAGAATGTAGTCCTCTTTTGTGGGATGTATTTGCAAAAAGACGCATAGCTCCCGTCTGAACTTCGAAACAGACTATAGAAAAAGCGCCAGATATGGGTCCTGATCCTCTGCCAGAGTGGAACGAAGCTAGGCTGGAAGAACTGTCATCTCGCCAAATGTTAGCAGACTATGTAGCGGCAACCGAAATGGCGATTATACACTCACACTAAGGCCACCAGGGACGCCAAATCCACGCAGATTTGGAATTGGTATATCCGGGCAGTTCTCATGGATCCAGATGTAGGTTGCAGCCTCGGACCGCACTTTCTCTTCAGCATTACCAGGGAACGCCTCTTCACCAATCTTATGTAGCAAAGGCACCCTGAATGCCATTTTTGCAGGTAGGTGTGATCCAGTGTTGATGCGCACTGGGATGCACACGTTGAAGCTTCCATACAACCACGTCAGGTGGTTATTTGAGTCAATCATATCCGGCACTTGAACCATATCAGGACTGGCTAACCCGCAATGAGAAGCAACAAGCTTTCGGATCTGCTCTTTTTCGATTGATAAATTTGTAAGTAGGTCTGCCATTTTTGTCAAATATTGCAACTCCATTCTCATGTCTTCCTCTTGGTCCAGAGCACTTGAGAGGGTGATGGTGCGTTGGTTGTCAAGGGTCTTGTGAAGCTTGGGCTCGTTTGCATCGTGAGTTGTTGTCTGGTTGTTGGATTCATGGTGATTCTGGCCCTCGGAAGGGATGTCTTGGGAAGGGTTATGGACGGTATCCATCGCACTTTGGAGCCACCTATCGTGACAATATTGGGATGGGTATGGTTGCTGCTTTTGACGATACTGGCAACGGGATGGATGACTTTAAAGCCACCGCGTCCTGGTCGTGTCGAAAACAGATATACCCCTGAATCACGTGCCTCTGCTTCATTTTAACCAACAGTTACACGGCATTCAATCCTATTTAAATTGCCAGTTGGTTCCAATCCCTGGGTGTGAGCTCATGCATGAGTTGTGGCAGAAAAGAGCTGTAACGTTTGAGATGTTCTAGGATCCCCAAGTTCTGACTTTTGAAGGGGAGAGAAACTGGGCAGGGACCCGCTGAATGAACAGCGGGCGGTCTGCACCGTCCCAGTTGTTCAGAATGCCAGTCCATTCCATTATTATCGAGGACATATAATCAGTAATTTAAGTATGTAGAAATGAGAGATGGTAAGATAGCTACATAGCTTACTTACTGAGTTGCTTCCGCAAAACTGTATAACTTTATCTCGTGATCAAATGCCTGGCCCAAAAATATGGAAGTGGGGTTGGGTCTGCCAATAACTCGCGGTTGTATAGTGTAGCGGTCAGCACGCCAGATTCTGATTCTGGAAACCTGGGTTCGATTCCCAGTACGACCTAATGTGTAAATGTGGAAGTTTGTTTTTAAAAAGAATTTCTCTGTTATTTTTCTTTCTTTTTTTCATTTTTCACACCGAGGAGTAAAATGTAAATGAGACGTAATCCATGCCGCCGGCAACCAATCAAGTTACGGTTGTATAGTGTAGCGGTTAGCACGCCAGATTCTGATTCTGGAAACCCGGGTTCGAGTCCCAGTACGACCTAAAAAAGTCCTTCTTATTCTTCTTTTTCTGTTTCTTTCTTTTCTTTTCTTTTCTTTTACCCTTGTTTAATTAACACCTACTTTTTGTGAGATTTGTTTTAACCACTGTATTTTAAGCTGGGATAGCATTTTCACGATTGGTCGTCGCATTGTCATCGCATCTTTCCAACCTCACAACTCCCTTCTAAAGCCTCCATCTTATGCTGTGTCGGTCAGCCTCTGTTGAAGCCTCAAATACAAGGGAGCGCAAGTTGCAACGTAGAGCAAAGAAAGAAACATTTCTTGAATTACTATGGCCAGTGCCAGGACTCGATGATGGCTCGTGTTAGTTCTGTAGATTATTTGTTTTCAATTGCTCCTGCTTGGACTGCTTGGAAGGGCTCGCCAAAATTTGAATCCAACTTCAAACTAACCCAACATGTACTGTAGGTTCTATCCAGCACATCGCATTACAAGTGGGGAAAAATGTAAAATGTGTATGAAAGGGCCCTGGCCAAATGGCAGTTTTATTTTTTATTTTTTATCTGAACCTTAATTACGTGCCCGCATGGGCGACTAAATATCATAAGATTGCAAAGATGGCCAAAAAGCCCATGGTGTACCGGCAGGATATAAATAACATAATATCGACAAACATAACATGAACAACAACCAAAGGGTTTTTTGGTTCTTCTGGCCCTTTGTATGGCGGCGGCAACCCTGGTTCTCAACTCAATTCAGCTCGTTCGCTGGCCTGGATGTTTGTGTTGGTTGGTAATCAAGGCTACTATCTATCGTTTTGCCAACGCAAGGCACTTCCTGATCTCGTGGGAGAGGACTGGGAATATCACGGCCCACCTCGTTGAAGGTAGTTTTCCCCCTTGACCTAACGGACGGATAGCAGTAGTTGGTCATACAGCGTCCTAAATCCCGCAGAAACCGGGATACAAATAACATTTATCACCTGAGGCTTGGTAGCCTACGCGCATGCATTCAACTTCGTCCCATCCATAAACAACGAGATAGCGGTGTATTAGTTGGATAGGTCGACATTACTGTCGGTTATCGGTAGGGTATCCAATCTGGCCAGCTTTCGGTTCCTTGGATATTCCTCAGTTGTCAAAGGAAAGGAGGGGAATAACGTAGAAATGAAAAGAAAACCTATAGTAGGATTTCCCGTATGGCTACTGGGAATATATAGGAAAAATAAAAAGGCGCCTGTGGGCTTACTCCGCTGAGCCGAATGATGAGTAGGAAAATATCCGAAAGCAGTGATATTGAGCCTCCCTTGTCCGGATGGCCTGTGCAAGCCGAAACCAGATGATCCCTGGTGAATATTCGCCAAAGGGAAAATCGCTTCTATCGTTTTACAAAAAAGCGGGCAATTTGCAAGCGTAGTGTCCTGTTTTCTTTTACTTGTGAAACCCGCTTCGAAAAGGAAGGAGAGGGTTTGTCCGTAGGACTAGGCTGCGGCAGTAGAAGCAGGAGTAGCCCATAAAGTAAAATATTTCCTGTGAGGTTGGATATAGGCGCATATACCAGGCCTTTTTGAGGAATAAAGTATGATGCCGTGCCAAACTCGGAATGAGCACAAAATAGTAGGATCAGCAAAAAGAAAATAGCACCACAACTAACTGACGTGAGGATAAAAATAGGCCTTAAAACATTGCCCGAACGCAATCCCGTTTCTGGTACAAAAAAGCCTCCCGCTGTTGCCTACGCAAACGGGGAAAAATATGCACATTCGGGGGAGTAAAAACTTCCTTTCCCGGGTGCAAGGATTAAATAGCCAGGTTTCACACGGGACACAAAGTTATAATCCAAAAAGAAAATTTGGATACAGCAAGACTGTCCCAAACGCAAAACAATCCCACTTGTTTTATATATATAGATATATAGATATATTAAATATAGGTCCAAAAGGCCCTTGGCCTGAAAAAGGAAAAAGAGTGAAGTGAAGTTTTATTGACGGGTATGGGTTATCATGTGAGAAAAGGGAATAAAATGCCAAGAAGAGACATATCATAGGGCGGAATTGTGTTCACCATCGACGGCTAGGGATAAATTAGCTTAAATTGAAGACAGTTGTTACGTTGAAAATTGCCATACCTGTAGGCCTCAGCGACGTGAGGTTGCCGTCGCTTTAGTTTTGGAGTGATGTCATCTTCCTGGCGTCTGGGTTCTTCAGGTCTTGTGGGCGACTCATCATGCCTGCTCCTCTTGCGGCCAGTATCTTCGCCACCAACTTGACCATGGCGGCTATGCTGATCGAATGGCTTCATCTGTTGAATTTCAGCGTGGTCCTTGGAGCGTTGATGCTCCTGCGGATTATTAGTGTGGTCGGGGCCGGTGTTGCCGTCCATTCCAAATTGGCTATCACGGTTCTTGCTGTTACGGACCCCAGAATCACCCTGGTTTGATGGGTGTCCACGGTTATTAGGTCCTTTCTTGGTCTTTGGTTTATTTGTCCCTTTAAAGTGTTGCGGCTTTGGCTTTCGTCGATCCTGGGAATTAAAGTGGCTACCACGGCCTCCTCGACGATCAAAAGGAGCATTACGCCTGCCTTCTTGCTGGGAGGCTTTGCGGTTTGGAACCTCCATCTGCTTCGTCCGATCTCTCGGGGTTCTTTGATTCCCACGTCGTTTGTCATTCGACCGCCCCCTACCAGGGTTTATTCTTAACGTTTCAATTAGAAGTCAACCCAAGGAGAAAGAACAATCCATGTGCACAGCTACTAAAAATGAGCCAAAACTTACGAATTTGTTTGTCTGGAGCTCTCATGATCATGAGAGTCGTGGTGGCCGTAGTACGTCCTCGGACTAGGGGAGGC
Source organism: Blastomyces dermatitidis ER-3 (assembly GCF_000003525.1). NCBI lineage: Eukaryota > Fungi > Ascomycota > Eurotiomycetes > Onygenales > Ajellomycetaceae > Blastomyces > Blastomyces dermatitidis. Next base: position 1,533,664 of record NW_025544777.1, on the reverse strand, counting down.
TGGATGGTCTGCCACCTCCGGAGAAGGTTCCCTCAATGACTCCCTGTCATCCGCTGGGTATGATCTCGGAGAAGACATACCGTCTCCATGGTCTGCCTGTGAAGTGTGAGATGGGGTGCGAGACCACTCGCCGGAGTGGCTCCTATTCGTAGCTCGTTCGTGGCTCTCTTCATTAGAATTAACAATGGAAACTTCTCTCTCCTGGTATTCATTTGCCTCTTTGTCATCATCGGATTCATCTGCCTCATTATATCCGTTATCTTCGTTAGTATCACTGGCTTCCTCAACGACAGGAGGCGGCTCGACGCGATGGGTCTTAAATATCAGTTTGCGACGGGCGATGAGCTCGTCTAGTGGTATAAGTTCACATTCCATCGAAATCTCCAGGAAAATAGGATCTGACATCACAAAGGGCCAATCTTCGGTGTTCCTAATGTTGGAAACAAACTCTTCAGGTCCCTTGTCTAAGATGTATTTCGAAACAGACATGCCAGGTGGCAGGGATGTGAATGGCGGAAGCATTCCCACATCATCACGTTCATCAAAGGTTGAAGGAAGTGGGCGGGCAACTTGGACGGCTGGCCTCCAGACTATAATAAACCTTTAGCAAAGATCATTTAGAAGCGACCAAAGAAATATCGTTCGTTTTTAAAACGCACCAATTTCTACTTGATTTGCACCGCTGTCTGGGATGTCAAGGGACTGCAATTCCTCCATCCAAGGTTCGATTGGAGCTGCTATTGCGGACACGTTGTCTAAACGACGCCACTTTTTTCTTGATTGGCGATTGCTCCCGGCCTGTGGTAGAATCTGTTGACGATGATCGAAGGATTTTCGATGATATTCAGCCTTTCCATACTGAGGTGAATAATGAGGCGGGAAATGGCCTTGATGGGGTGGCATAGAAGTAGATGGACTTGCAAACTGTGATCCATAGCCGCCCATGGGAGTGGGTAATCCGTACGATTGGGGTGAATTATAATGCGGGGGTGGGTGTTCCTGGGACCAGGGACCAGCCGAATGAGGGTGCACAGATATGGGTGTTGGGGGGCCATATGGTGAAGTTGACATTGGTGCGGGCTGGTATCCCGAATGCGCCACGGGAGGATGAGTATAGCCTCTTTGGGGGGGCCGATGCGAGTGGTTGTAATGCGGGTCGCCTGCATTTGAGGAGATGTGAGAACCTGTGGTTTTCTGTCTTTTGGGCGGGCGACCAGGCCTCATACTACCACTGGAGAAAGCTCCGTTAGCCTTGGATGGCATTATATATATGGACCACCTCGAACTTACGCGGGAAATTCGCGCCGAGGTTCTGGGCATTGCTGGGCCCAATGCTCCAGGGAGCCACAATTAAAACAGGATTGGGCTTGCGAGTTTTTGGGTGGGCCATCGGTGCTACCAGCATATGGGTGGTGCTGGCGATTTTTCCCCCTTCGAGGGTGCTTTTGGCCCCGTTGTTTGTGATTGAGGGCAGGAACTGGTTGAGCGTGGAAAGGCTGCCCGCCATCGCCGGGCATGGCAGACGAGGCCATTTTGGCTTAATTGACAGGCAAAGGGACAACCCAAGCCAGTTTTCAACGAGCACGAGATACAAATGCAGAAAACAATCAAAGCCCAGACCTAGAGTCTTCTCCCATTGCAAGTATCAGAGATAGATAAACGGACCCTGCAAACTGAGGGAAGGAGACAACAATGTGGCCACAAGATCACCGAAAGCGCCGAAGCAAAACAAAACTGTCCAGAAAATGTCTGGAAAAATTAACAATGATAAGAACAAACGGGCAATATCCAAAAATAAAATAAAAATACGACTGGCGATTCCCAATTCCTAGAGAACAGGTGCGAGACAAGGAAATTGGGCAAAAGGGGAGGTCTGCCAGTGACGAACTCCTTGGGTCCGGCGTTCCGGAAGTTAAGGGATTAACCAAAAACCTAAAGGAAGTCAATATATAAATACATAGAAGATAAAGATAGGCCAGTGCCCCGGTCTCAGCAAGGCGATGAGGTTGATGAGACGTTGAAAGAACCGACGTCGTCGTTGCACAGAAAGACAGTTGGAAGATGGAGATGGTAAATATGTCACGTGACTACTCGGGCTGCGGCTGCCAAGAATTGCCCGGATTGGAATGGCGGAAGCTTGGCAGCTTGGCAGCGCTATGTTTATCGGGGTTCGGAGGAGTTTTCTAAGAATAATCATCCTTGCGGGCGATACCGAACTAAATAATATATGCCGTGGTATGCTGAGATTTCGTGGGTGATGCCGCCGATGTATATACCTATTCACCGAATTTTTTTAAACAGTTATTCGCAAAAGCATTCGGCGAGGCATCCATGGGAATCTACCATTCAAAGTCCCCGCTGGTCTCCAGAAATACCGTTGTAAATGGAAACGGAAAACAACGAGCTTATATAATCACAGAGCTTAGTCATCATCCAACTGACTTGCACCGCCACCGGCGGACGCTCGAGTTACGATAAACAAGTCAAGACGGAGTTTGACAACAGCGCAACGGGTTGCGGATTATTCTTAGCCAGACACCCAGCTGCATTTGCCGTCCATATGGCATAGTGCATATCGAACAACCTTCGATCCCCTGCGCGTTGTCTTCTTGCCTCGCAGATGCTGCGCTCCGCCGTTTCCTGGACCATCATGAAAGCTGAATCGCCCGGCTATCTGACCTCCCTCCTCCTCTCCTGAACCTTTGTCTGCTTTCTTTTCTTTTCAGATACCCCACTGTCACTCGTTTCTTTCGATATATACAAAGATACCCGAGATCCGATAACTTCTGTTTGGTGTTCTCTTCTTTTCTTTTTTCTTTTTTCTTTTTTCTTTTTTTTTTTTTTTTCGGTTCCGCTCTCGGATAGCAGCAATGCCAGGTCTACCATGTAGGTTCCAAATCTCAAGTGGTTAGAAGTCTAAGAAATTCGCGCATGTATTGAGAACAAAGCGAAAAAAGAATAAAGACGGAAACTAATGAATGAATCCTCTTTCGTCTAAACAATTTAGCCAGCATCGATCTGGATGAGTGCATTGAACGACTATACCGGAAGGAATTATTAGCAGATTCCGTCATCGAGGCAATATGCGCCAAGGCGAAAGAACTGCTCATGAAGGAGAGCAATGTCGTTCACATCGCAGCCCCCGTTACCGTCGTCGGAGACATCCACGGCCAATTCTACGATATGATTGAGATCTTCAAAATCGGCGGCTTCTGTCCGAATACAAATTACCTATTTCTCGGTATGGGACCTCTTCTTCTGCTCCTGAGCTCGCTGCGTGGATAATCTATTTCTTCTATCCCTGTGAAGTTCTAACGCCTTGTCATCGCCGTTGCAGGCGACTACGTCGACCGCGGCCTCTTCAGCGTCGAAACAATCTCCCTCCTCGTCTGCCTCAAACTCCGCTACCCAGCCCGTGTCCACCTAATCCGCGGCAACCACGAGTCCCGCGGCGTCACCCAGTCCTACGGCTTCTACACCGAATGCGCCCGGAAATACGGCAACGCAAACGTCTGGCACTACTTCACAGACATGTTCGACTTCCTCACCCTCAGCGTCGTCATCAACGATCAGATCTTCTGCGTGCACGGCGGCCTGTCCCCGTCCATCCACTCGATCGACCAGATCAAAATCATCGACCGGTTCCGCGAGATTCCGCACGAGGGCCCCATGGCGGATCTGGTCTGGTCCGATCCCGATACGGAGCGGGATGAGTTTTCCCTCTCGCCTCGGGGTGCGGGATATACCTTTGGCGCGCAGGTGGTGAAGAAGTTCCTCGAGGTGAATAATATGAATCACATCCTCCGTGCACATCAGCTGTGTCAGGAAGGGTATCAGGTTCTCTACGATGATCGGTTAAGCACTGTGTGGAGCGCGCCGAATTATTGCTACCGATGTGGGAACCTGGCGAGTGTGCTTGAGGTCAGCGATACTGGGGAGCGGTATTTTAATATCTTCGATGCAGCGCCTGAGAATAACGATGTACGTGGGGAGCAGCAGGCGCAGCAGCAGGGTAAGGATGGACATAATCCTGTAATTGAATATTTTCTATGATACCCTTTGGGTGTATTTTCCTTTTTTTTTTCGTCATGTTTTATTTCATTGATTTTTTTTTCCCCTTTCGTTCTTCTTATCCCTCCACTTCTCTTATAAAATAAATCTTCCGAGCTATTTTTTAAGCATAAGTTGGGCGTTTTGGTTTTGTAACTGATATAGAAAGAGATGGATGGGCTGCGAAAAGAGGGAGTCACAGGCAGGAAAGCAAGAGAGGAGAAAGTTATCACCACCTCTAATATGGCATTCATGCAGAACGGGCACGGATTTATGTTTATATTAACTTACGTCCTGCCCTGGGAACCACCAGAGCAGAAACGGGGAACAAAAAAAGAAAAAAACCAAAACCAAAATAGTATAAAAAGGAAATTCGTTCTGAGCATTAGAGCAAAAAGAGAAGAAGGAAAAAGGAACAACACAAGGAAGAGCAAATTGGGAACGGAGAAAAAAAATGCAGATTCGAATTTTGTTTTGTTCGGGGGGATTCTTGTCAATCTATCTACCAATCCTTGGCGATGTTGAAAGACCACTCGAACTTGAGATGGGTGGTGTCATCGTCGTCTACGAATCTCGAGAGTGCGGTATAATGTCCTCGAGCAACAAAGTTGCTCGGAGCCTCTTCGGGATGGACTGCGAAAAACGAACGAAACAAGGGGTGTCAGACAGACAGACGGTTCGTTTACTCGAGAGGGGGTGGGGTATGGTGCACAACTTGACTCACAAGGCCAGTTCTGGGAAAATAAAGGAACTGGCTTAGGGGCCACGAATCATAAAGAAGAAACTTACATTTCTTTTCATACAGCGGTTTATCGGTGGTGTTTGGTGGGTAGCTCCCCTGGTACACCAGACACAAGGAAAGAAGAAGAGATATATCAGCAGCCATTCCGGCATCAACGGTATCCGATAAAGGAACAAGGGGGATAGAGAGATATATATATAAGGAAGAAGAAAAACTCACCAGCATCTCCTCATCCTTACTAATCCGTACCCCCCTCCGCTTCACAACCTGAATATACTTCAACCCGCTAAGCACCTCATGCTGCACGACGAACGTGGCTTTCATCCGGAAGCGGCAACCTTCTTTTATGGTGAAGGGTTTGTCCTTGAGCTTATCAACGGAGCCCTCGGCGGAGAGATCGATGGTGATGTCGTCGCGGCCCTCGACTTCGAGCGCGAGGGATTTGATGATGCATTTGCGGGGGTCGTTGGGGTCGGATATCGAGGTACCTGTACCCAGGCCTAGAGACGCTTTCCAGCGGTTGAGGGATTCGTCGTTTGCGTCTGGTTTGTGGATTCATCCAAGCAAGGGAGTGGGAGGTGTGTTGTTAGCGATATTGGAATCCCTTTTGCTTTTGCTTTTTTTTCTTTTTCCGTCTTATTCTGTGGGCTGCGGCTGGGGGGAAATGTATTTATGTTTCCCAACTCTGCCATGTTCAAGCTGGGACATGTAATATAGTATGCTTGCATATAAATAAATCTCACAGAAAGCGCGGTGGGATAGAAGGAAAAAAAGGCTGAACATCATTTTCGCTGCAAGAAGGACGAGAGCAAGTTGAAAAGACAGCAGGTGCATAACAAAACATGCCCCGTTTATATCAATTACTTTTCCTCTACCTCCATCCAAAACAAAACAACATATCCACAAACTTTTGCATGATAATGATAGCAAATGCTTGCAAAACAAATGGACCGAGGTGTATATAAATTAATGAACAAGCATATCAGATACATTACATACCTAGCTGCTGGTACTCCTCGAGAGTCTTCTTCTCACCAACCTTGAAGCCGGCAGTTTTGCTTGCTGCCAAATCCTCATCGTGTTCGTTGGACATTTTCGTTCGACTGCTTGTGTTTATTTTCGAGGTGCGGGGGGGAGTTTTGGTGAGCGGGGTTGATGAGTGTCTGTGCGTATGGATTGCGTCTCTGGTGTGGAGGAACTTTGAGATATTGGTATCTTGAGCCAGAAGTATGAGGAGAACTGGAGAAGAGAAGAGACAGGGAAAGAAAGAGAGGAAGAGAGAAGAGGAAGAGGAAATGGAGAAAGAGAAGAGAAGAAGAGAGAGGAGAGAGACGAGACAGAGCTGGCGGCGGATGGATGAGGCTAACAGTTGGACGTTTGTTTTGGTGGGGGTAAGTTAACTAACTAGTTACGCTGGGAGCGAACTGAACTGATCTTTTCAGCTGTCACCCACAGATAGTAAGTAAGTAGCTCTCATTGAAGATTCTGGTCCGCTCACATCCCCTCATAGTAGATGAAGTATTTTTATGCTGCTCAATCGGGCGGGGTTCCTCACCCTAGAAATAACATTATTTTTGGTGTAACTACTTGATAGACATCCATTTCTGAAACAGATGCTGCATGGTCCAGACCAGCCTCTTATGGCCTGTCTGCCATCCTGCCACCCAGCCAAATAGCCAAATAGCTAAATAGTTCGTTCATCGGATTCATAACATGTTCCAAATTACATGTACATGTACATACATACCACTGCCACGGAGTTCTGACTTGACAAGGAAAAAAAAAAAAAAAACCCCGCAAATCATTCTGCACACATGATCTCCGTGCTCCCTCCGAGTCCCTCGTCCCCGCCAGCCCTCCCTTCCCCCCGCCCCCGCCGTGATGTTCCATAATCGTAAGTACAGAGTAATATGGAGCTGAGATCATAGCGTCAGGGATAGCCGCCTGCCCGCCCGCATGCATGGATGCATTCATGCACATCAAATGGTGACGTGGAGCAAAGAGGGAGAAGCGATCAACCGGGCCCGTTTGGAATTTTTGATTGCTAGATAACGGGTCCGGGGAAATCGACTTGGCTCTTTTTCTGCACTGCTGTTGGGGGGGAGGGGGGGAGGGGAGGGAGGGGAGATATTGTATGAGTATAAGAGGATCTGGCTGTTTTCCCCGCCTGGCTTCTCTCCTTGACAACGAGGCAGCTAGATTTAATGTTGATTCTCAATGCGTTTTAGGGTTCTGGAAATAAAGTATTCTTTCTATATTTGCGATGAAGGGTCGGTTACCTGAAGGATACTGATATTCCGAAGCTTGTGAAGGTTGTGCTGTTTATTTAGGGCAGTAACATCTTCCGAAACCAGTACAAATGCTTTGGTCCTTACCTTTCTCATTCTATAAAATGAGTGTTGTTCCGAATCGGTATATTTCCCCCCCCCTGGCGTTGCAAGCTGTATTTTCGCCCAGGACTGGACGGGCTGGGCCGAAGCCAGCGTCCTGGGTTAGGGTTAGCCTGCTTAAGTGGAGGAGGAGTTCAAGGGGACAGGAACGGATTTGGCTTTTTAGAGTTACCTAAAATATAAGTTAATTATCTTGTTGAGAGGAAATGATAAACAACGAGGATAGAGCTCTATGATTTCATGGGGTGGGTGGACTGCCTACAATCCCGACCAATTTATTATTATATTGCTCCAAAGGAACTGAAGAATTCCATGGGATATTTAGAATCACTAGAAAAATTAAAGCACCACCGCACTCATCAGCGGGAGAGAATATAGCATGGTCTGTACAACAGACAACGATCGATGATGTCTCTCCAGGTTTGGAGGCGCTAGCTAGTTAAGTTACATAAGCAAGCTCCAGGTCAGGTCACGGGGTCCTCTCCCCAACTGCTCCCGGTGCTGCAACCTCTTCTTAGTCTAAACCCCCCCAGCCATCCCTTTTTCTTGTTCGTTTTCTTTTTTTTCTTTTTTTTTTTTTTTTCTTGGGTTCCTGACCAAGGCCGTTATTCCATTCAATCCCGCGTACTCCGTATTCCCGCTGTCAATTGCGTTGTGATTATCGTCGCCAGCAGCCAGACAACCGCGCCCAACCCCCCCCCCCGTCGCCTCGTTGGGTTGTGTTGGTCTGATCTTGACCTGATTAATCGAGGAAAGCGAGAGACAGACAGACAGAGAGACAGAACGCGCTGCAACGTGGCACCCGTCGTCTCTCGGCCTGGCGCATCACCGACCCAACTCCGCCAACACCGCCACGCCAACTCCTCTCTCGTCTCTATCTCAACAACCATCGCCCCTTGTCTTGCATCCCATCTCTTCTCGCGCCTCTTGACTTAAAAGCAACATTCTATTAATCTATAATCTTCTTCTCTCCTCCACACTGCCCGGCCGCCAGTCACCATGCGCTCCCTTCCAAAGAGAATCAACCCTCTCATCCTGCCAGAAGTTTCACCACCATGTAAGTCCTCGACATTTATCTGTAACCATGCCCAATGCCCTCCCAAATCCTCATTCAATTTGCACCTTGTCTTGTCGAAACCTACTTCCTTGTTCCATTGGCGCAAACGCGACCTTAATTATCCCATCCGCTTCCCCCACCCAGCCCCTGATCCCTACCACTCCAACGCTCTTCGCTAATGTGCCTTTTGCGCTCTCTTGCTTTGTTTTCGCGATATTAGATGAAGATCTTCTATCGCGCCGTCGACTGGGTAAGACAAATCTATCAGTCAAACCCGGCCAGATAGGTACATCTAGCGCGACCAAGCCCGAGAACCTGGGAATGTTCGAGTATGCACACTTGAGAGCGCCGTTGCCCAAGGATCTAAAGGGCTCGGAAATCTTCTCTTCCCAAGCGCCACAGCAAAATCCAGAGGCTTATTTTCTGATGGTGAGCCTGGCCATTCTTGCTTTCTTAATCCTCGTATTTATTCATGTCGATCCCCCCGGATTTTCTCTTGCATGCGCGCGCGCAATTCGCAAATAATGGAAAAACAGACCACTAACTCTTTGGCGATTTTTCTTCTTTTTGGTGATAGCGACGAAGCAAGGATGGTTATGTTAGCGCCACGGGCATGTTCAAAATTGCATTCCCCTGGGCGAAGCACTCTGATGAGAAAACTGAACGGGAGTACTTGAAGAGTAGAACAGAGACCAGTGAAGATGAGGTCGCTGGGAATGTGTGGATCTCTCCTGATCTAGGTATGCACCATGGAGACATTCCAACCCCCTCCGTTCAACAAGTTTTCCAAGGTTCTAGTGTCAGCTGACCATATCCCTGCAATCTAGCACTCGAAATCGCAAAGGACTACGGCATGTTTGACTGGGTTCGAGCTCTTCTGGATCCAACGGAAATCGTACAGAACGGAACGAGCCCGGAGAAACACATCTCCCCTCCACCAAAATTCGAGCTGCCACCAATTGATTCCTCTGCATTTGCGCCACCCCAGCCCATCGCCCGCAGAACCCGCAGATCCGTGTCTCCCTCGAAAATGGCTTCGCCAAAGAAGAGTACTGCTGGTCGCAAACTTCGACAAACCCGTGCGCAAAAGGAGGCTGCCAGCGCCGCAAGCTCAACCGCTGCCAATGCCTCCCTCCAAAGCACCTTGGATGCCGCCGCGTCGACGGTGTCAACGACATCGTCAGCCTCCGAGGATAAATTACAGCAGACAAACGGCGCTGAAGAACCCACTTCCAGAGTCCACGGGGAGGAGGAAGAAGACCAAGAGTCAAAATACGAGATACCAGTCAAGAAATCCAAAGATCGTGCCCATCATATTGTTAACAAATCCGTCAAAGCGATGGAAGCTACAGTTGAATATGCAGTCGGAGGTAAAGAAGACCGCGTGGAAACTCGACGTGTGGATCTTGCGCCCCGTATCCTCCCAGAGGTAAATCCGGCGGAAGATTCGGAACGGATGCTCGCTGAGGCGAAGAAGATGGTGGCTGACGCTGCGAACCTTGAGAACAATAAGAATGGGGAGGAAGAGGAGGAGCAAAAAGCTGAGCCCTCATCGTCACCGTCGTCACCTTCGAAGAAACGGGGTATGGCTATTCGGAAGCGGAAGGCCGAGGAAGAAGCTTCCTCTGCAGAAGAGGAGGGTGCAGAAGACTCGAGTGATGCTGCTGCGGCTTCGGAACAGGATGCTACACCTGCTCAGCCAGCTAAGCGGGCCAGACTACTAGAAGATAAACTACGGCGGGAGAGAGTGCGGAATCGCGCACTTGTTGGGGTTACAGCTACATTGGCACTCGCGTAAGTTCTCCCACCTTTTACACTCTCTTCACTCTAACACGCTACCAATAAAGCCAAAAACAATGAACACTTCTTTTCTAACCCAGAGTGTGATGTTTTCTTGACAGTGCGGCAATACCATACTTCTTCTAATATATTGTAAATAACTTTTCCTTTGTTATGTTTTCTTTTTACGTTACTTGTTTTGGTTTCCTATGTTTTTATTCCCCTTTCTTTTCTTTCTCAAGTTTTCAGACTTTACTTTCCACTGTCTCCCTGTTGAAGCAAGGAGAAGGAAAAGAGAAGTGGGTAAGATATACCACTTCTTACGTTCACACTGCATACATATATACATCCGACCGTTCGCTCTCCCCCACCCGCCACAGCACGCCACAGCCGGCTCTCCTACCAAGGCGGCAGGCCACATTTCATTCTTTCGTCTTTTTTTGAAACCTAATATCCCCATTCCCATTCCCAATCCCCTTGTTATATTACTGAGAAAATAGCGTAGCCTTTGCTCCTTTTCTTATCTCTTGGTATTATCAATCCCCACAACCACACCCACACCCGCTTCCACACCACCGCTCCCACCCCCTCCCCGTTGCGCTTACCATCTCCTTCATCCACACCTCCCCAAATTTCTCTGTTACACCATTCCGCCCCGTTCCTATTATAAAATTATTAAATTTGGCTACTGTTTACCAATTAACCCAAGAAATTCTTTTGCTTCTTTTTTTTTAAATCCCAATCATTTCGTTTGTTTTTTTTAAAGGATAAGGTCTATTATTGAAATCCTTTTATCCTTTTCAAATTCAGGTTTATTCTTCTTTTTATATCTTTCGATTCTTCTCTTTTTAGGTACTATTTTATTTTACAACATATATTTCTCTTCTTCTACTTTTGCGGCATCATCCCGTCCAATCTGGCTTTGTTTGGCTTTCTCTAGGCGCTATCAAATTTTTGTTGTCTTCCATCACTGAACACTAAAAACTGCCACACATTCATTACCACGTCATTATTACATCCCAACTTGAAGTTCAACTTTTGTCCCATTCTGCTCATGCCAAAATTCCACTTGATAATTTTCCCCAGATATATACAACCCACTCCTTTCCTTTCTATAAAAAAAAGATGGTGTAAAAAATTGGTTTTTGTGAGTCTGTTTGGAACCTCGTGGCTTCCCCCCCCCCTGTTTTTACCCCGTATCATACTTTGGACCCGATTTTGCGTCCTGCACAATCACTTCGACTACCAGGCTTTTTGCGTCCTGAGTGGAAGAAATTGGGATACTGAACTTCTTTGAGAATAACCCTTCTCTCTCTTTTCTGTTTACATCATGGATGGTGGACGGGGCCTTTGCTCGCCTTCATTTTTATCTGTCCTGAACTGAGAATTGATTGGATTGATTGAATGCGCATGATTAGGCATGGCAATGGCAATGGCAATGGCAATGGCATGGCTATCCCATCCCCCCATATGCGCAGGATCTAAGCTTTGAATATTATTGTGCTGTGTGTACGGAAGTAAATCTATAAGCTTCTTAGACTTTTGCCGGGTTCATCTTTGGCTGGTTGGATCGTACGGAGTATATGGGCGGGAAAGGGGTTACGGTCTTCTTGTAAATTGTTGGTTAGCTCATAGGTGTGTGCTGCTGTCAGCAATTCTCAGTTGCTCACTTTTGCTCCTGCGTTTCGCTTTTTCGTAAGTATTGGGCTGGTTAGAGGTTGTAACAGGTGTACTTTGGTATGTATGCAGAGCGCGCGGACCAGATTAGATTGATAAGATAGGTTATCCAGCTGTTGGACGAACCAAACAGGGCAAACATGACAAACACCGGCAGATATCTCAGAATAAATATGTAGTTTCGAGAGCTTTGGGGGTTTTTTTTTTCCCGTTACACGAAGCAATCAATCCCTTTAAAAGTATGCCCACACTATATTGTCTCTAACCGCATAGCCATACCGTATAACAATGTCCCTCCCCGGCCTGGAGCTCACGCAAACTCCCACCGGAGGTCGCAGCGCCCCTGCTCCACCAGTCCAGCATAGTCTACCGAGGGGATCGGAGTGGAGATTTGAAGTCGCATTTGGGCGAACAGTGAGGGTAAAAGTACGTAACTTAATTCCACAGAGCATCCTAATTATTTTATTTTCATATCTTCAAAAACCCTGACAAGAACGCCCCACCCCCCCCCAAAAAAAAACTACATTTAGCTCCTAGCAGGCACCGCAGAACTCTTCGGCACCGAACTGGCAGCCTCCCAAACATATACCTTCTCCGGAACAAAAGCCGCAATCTACACATGGCACGGCTGCACGCTGGAAGTGAGCGCGGGCGACCCCATCGCCATTGGCGGATTGGGCAGCGCACCCCCGCCGCCCGGCACCGGTAGCGGGGGCTGCCAGGTCGAATACGTGGCGGAGGAGACGCCCATGGCCGAGTATGTCAACATCCACGGCGCGCTGGAGACGATGCGCGAAGAGGCGAAGGCTAGCGGCCGCGAAGGGCCGCGCGTGCTCATCCTGGGACCGGAGGATGCGGGCAAGACGAGCCTCACGAAGATACTGACGGGCTACGCGACGAAGCGGGAGCGGCAGCCTGTTGTGGTCAACCTGGACCCGTCGGAGGGCATGCTGAGTGTCCCCGGTAGCTTGACGGCGACGGCGTTTCGATCTATGGTGGATGTGGAGGAAGGGTGGGGGAGTAGCCCCATGTCTGGCCCCAGTCCTATACCGGTGAAACTGCCGCTGGTGTATTTTTATGGGTTGCCGAGTCCGTTGGATGCGGAGGGGCAGGTGTATAAGCCCATTGTGTCGAGGTTGGCGTTGGCGGTTGCCGGGCGGTTGGCGGAGGATAGGGATGCGGGGGAGGCGGGGATTGTTATTGATACGCCTGGGGTTCTTAGCCAGGGGGGGAAGGGGGAGGATGTTATTCACCATATCGTTACTGAGTTTTCGAGTACGAGAAGTCCCGGCCTATTTTTCAACGTGTGGGGAATATATATATATATATATATATATACTAACAGATTGCAAATAGTCACAACAATCCTCGTACTAGGCTCTGAACGCCTCTACAGCTCCATGGTAAAACATTACGACAACAAACCCATCTCAACATCCACATCCACCACCTCCGCCGCTGCGGGAACAGCCACCCCGTCCACCCTCGATCGTATATCCGTCGTCAAAGTGACAAAATCCGGCGGCAGCGTTGACCGCGATGCCTCCTTCATGAAGTGCGTCCGCGACTCGCAAATCCGCTCTTACTTCTTCGGCAACCCCATCCCTTCCACCGCCTCTTCCGCCCTCTCCCTCTCTGCGACCTCCTCAGGAACAACAATCACCCTCTCCCCGCACGCGCAACAGCTCGACTTCGACGCTCTCTCCATATACACCATCACCGCCACGCTCGAGGACGATGACGACTACGACCCTTCCACCTTCGGTATGAATGACTCCTTCCTACCCGGCGGCATCAACGACCGTGACGACGATGAGAATCTACAAACACAGCAACAGCAACAGCAGCAACAACAACAACACCAGTACCAGGAAATCACAGACCACACAACAACCACCTCCCCCTTCCTCTCCTCCCCCACCACCGCCACCACCGCCACCACCACCACCACCACATCAACGACAGCGACATCACCATTCACTCACCCGTCCTCCATCCCTCTAAAAAAGCTGCCCCCCTCCACAACCTCCCCCGTCCCACTAGCGCTAGAAAACACCTTGCTAGCAGTAACACACGCAGCCCCCAACGCCCCGCTCCATGAGATCCGCGACGCGAGCGTCATGGGCTTTGTTTATGTGGCCGGCGTAGATGAGAAGAAGGCGAAGATTAGAGTGCTGGCGCCCGTTGGGGGGAGGGTGCCTAGTCGAGCTATGATATGGGGGAAGAGGTGGCCGGGGGAGTTGGTGGGGTTGGTTGGGTGATTTGGGGAGGGGGGTTTGGGTGAAGCGTGGGTTAAGGAAGTGGAGTGGAGATTTTAGCCATAGATACATAATGAATAAATGACAGTGGAGCTAGCTCTTCCTACCTCCCTGGTTACTCCCTCTACCGTTGCTAGACAGTAGATAATAGCATGCAAGTATTTAAGTACTAATGAACTTTCAAGCAGATACTCCGTAGTCCGTATATTTGGGTGGGGTGGAGGCGGGAGAAGACAAACTATGTTTCCTTCTTTTCCATTATTTAACTATTATTTTCTTCCTTTCTTTCTAAGTCAATAGATCGTGTCATCCTACGGATATCATGTCTTTTACTTATGAGTGGTGCTATTGATTCAGCAGCAACCTACTATGTCCTCTGCTACATATGCGTCACATATTTGAATAACGACTAAGACCGATGCTATCTCAGGACTGAATCCCATGGAGCGCAAGAATTCTACATAAACAATTTCAGGCACAGTAATTGAACATTGCAGTAATTTATACATTTCTTCTTCTTCTTCTTCTTCTTCTTCTTCTTCTCCTGTTGTACTATAATATACAGAATTCTTGGTCAACCGGCTCAGAAGGTCCTAGACAGATAGATAGAGAGGTAGTAGGGGGACTGATGAAAGGCCAAGAATCGATGAGGATAACATATTGCTGGGACGAATACAAATTGATAATGGATGCCGTGGTTACTTTGGTGTCAATATCAATATGGGGAAAACGCACAAAAAAAATAAAAAAAATAAAAAAGGGAGGCATCGAACGAATGGTTGATGTAGATGTACAGCGGGGGAAAAGTGCGATGAATGAACGGGAGTAGTTCACAATGTACAGGGTAAGGAAATGCGGGAATGACTGAGGCAAGGATGATACAGGTGTTGATGGGGGAAAAAAGAAAAAGGAAAAAAGGAAAAAAGGAAAAAAGCCCGGGCATCAGGAAATGTAGAAGAGGTATGAAATGACAAAACTTGAAAATGCTAGATGATAAATGAAGAATAGAGCGGTAGAGCGCGCGTGATGTATGAAACAGAGGTGCATATGGGGAAACGAAGGAAACAGTGGAAGCTATCCATCCAAAACCAAAGACGTCATAAGGAAAAGGAACAGAAACGAAAAAGCAATAGAGAAATCCAGATATCGAAGGAGAAAAGAAAAGTTATTCACTCCTCCTCCAATCTTCTGCATTCCACCTCAACTCTGCGTCCCTATCGTAACCCCTAGCCACATCATGTAGTAGCGCCTTCTTCCGTTCTCGGAACGTGATCTCCGCCTCATGCCTGCGCAGCGCAGCTGTGGCTAAGTATTTGAAGTCCCCATCCTGTACGGCCTCGCGGAACACGGTCCTCATACGCGGGCTGTACAGCTGACATGTATATTGCTGATCCCGGGGTCCAGGGACCATCTGCGGCGTTCGTGAAACCATCTTGCCAATGCCCGTGTGGGATCGATCGTAGACAACGTCATCATAGCAGTCCTCGCAGATGGTAAACTCGGGCAGGTTGGGGATATAATGCCATGGCCCTGCAGAAAAGTGGTCGCGGGGACAGTCGCGGATGCTGCTCTTGCGTCGAGCGTACCTGACAAATTCGCGCATGTCCAGTTGGCCGCGCGGAGCGGAGTAGCTGCGCGTTGCGGCTTCGTCTAGCAGATCGAGGTAGCGGACGAAGCGGGGGCTGTCGATGCGGAGGTCGCAAATGCGCTCTTGGACGAGTGGGCCGGAGCGGAATGCGTCGCGGAGTGAGGGCATGAGGATTTGCAGGTTACGGAAGCAGGCGGAGCACGCGCTGAAGTCGGTGATGTTGCGGCCTGTTTCGGGGTCCGCAAGGCGGTACCAAGACTGCACTGAGGGGTTACGGCCGCTGCATGGACGGCTTCCCGGTGGGGGAAGGGTAATGCGCTGGAGCAGCTCGAGGTGGTTGAGTTTCAGCTTCATTGTTTGGACCCAGGCGAGCCGTGCCCATGGTTGGCTAAGGGAGCAGCGGACTTTCGCATTGCGGTCTCTGGGAAGGCTGGGGATGAAAAGATGCCGGAACCGGGAGGCGCCAATCTGGCTCATGCAACAAGGGCAGATGTCCAAGTGTGTCATGCCCTTGATGGTGTACCAGTCCTGATGGCCAGCCATGGGAATGGATCGAGGGCAAGGGGCAAGGGCAACGACAGGGGGAGCGGCCGCGGGGCCTTGATGACGGCGCACTACTACGACCTGCGAGGGAACTGTTGAGCTTCGTGATCTGGACAGAAGATGCGATGGAGTCATGGCTGGAACGCTGTTGCGTTTTGACTGCTTGTCGCCACCCCTTCTAATAATCACCTCGTAACCTGAAGGCAACAAAGGCGGGGATAAGAAAGGCCCTCTTCGTCGGACCGGGGAGGAGTTCGTGGAAGCTCGAGAGTCATTATTCGTGGTTGGCAGTGCTGTCTTGGTTTTATCCAAGGCAGCGCGAGCGATTGGGCTGAGGCGGGAACCAGAAGGGCTAGGGGTATGTCGTCTTGGAGATTGAGATGGGCTTCTTGAGGTCAGTTTTAGTGGTGAGGTGACAGGAGATCCGGAATCAGAAGCTCTGCTGCGTGGTCCACCGTAGTTGCAGTTGATTTTGAGTGGCTGAGGATGGGCAAGATATGTGTAATCCTGTCTATAAGTAATGAAAGTGGGATCGTAGTTATCCATTGGCGTTTCATCTTCATAATATAGACTTGAACGGCGGGAAGTATGGATGTCTTCTGAATGTCCAAGGGAAGGCTCAAACTCATGCTTCAAGGCAGGTTCGGTGTCATGTTGTGGCAGTCTCCCATCGTCGGGAAGCTGAAAGTTCACCTTCTTCTTTTTCTTAACCGGTGAGGTGTTTTGGGGCGTTTCTGGGCCGTCTGAGCCACGGTGGGATGGACGTGTTTCATCATCACTGCAACATTCTGCTCGCCTGACGGGTGCGTTGTGGAGACCAAGCTTTTCGTCTCCCTCAGAGAAATGTCTGCTTAGGCCGGGCTTTTCTTGGAGTGAGTCTTGCGGGTGGCTGACTGGCCATCCATGAGGCTCAGGAACCTCCGGAATTCCAGAAAACCCATTGGGGTTGGACGCTTCATGGAGGAAGTAAGACGGGGCAGTGGCATTCGACCCCTGCTGTGTATCTGAAGCAGAACCATTGCTGGGAGGAGACTGAGCAGTTGTAAGGCCAATATTTCCGTTGGATGATTTGCTTCCGGCGTTTGGATTGATGGGGCTTCCACATGCGTCCGGGGGTGTTGAGCATGGAGTGACGATGTTGGACGGGAGTATAAGGGGATACTGATCTACAGTTCCCTTCGGAATCATTGTATCATTATTCAACATTGTGTCTAAGACAGACAAGCCTAGGAGTTCGCGGGATAGGGATTCGCATTCATCCTCAACGCTGGGTGAGGGAGGCCAGCGTCGGCCTAGGGAAACCGTGGAGGACATTATAGTTATATATCTTTGCAGAAAAGATGAAGAAAAGAAAGCAAGATCAGGTAGATGATATATAAGAAATAAAGATTATATATCAAATGTAATAATTGTCAGGGTGCATCCATTAATGGCGATGGTAAAATCCAAGGGGCTGGTTTGTTTCCTATAACTGGGCCTTCAGATCAGACAATGTCCATGGGAAATCCGGTGGCTCACGTAACTCACACGCAAAGGTAACAGCAACACAAAAAGAAAATTCACGACAGGATTTAAATATCCAGATGGTGGTAAGGTCCGAGCAGAAAGGGAATTTCGGAATATCCAGCATGGAGAACCAACCGTGGAATAGGGATAATGGCTATATCGAGGCAGGTTTAAGGATGAAGGGCATTTAGTGTCAAAGCTGCTTGTATCACATCTGATATTCCAGAAGCCGTACCGGGGATGGCCATATATAAGATTTATAGATCCAGAAATACTGATCCTGACCATGACAGTCGGGCATTGCTTAGAAGAGGAAAACAAGAAAAAAAGAAAAAGAAAAAGAGAAAAAAAATCTAAATTTGATACCGACTCTCGTTGGGCTTCAATAATGTTGATGAATCCGACCCTGTTATTTCTTCCCCTGGCCAGTAGAATACCGTAAAGGCTGCATAAGAGGCGGGCGGAGAGATGGGCAATCAATGCAGCGCATCACCAAGGACCGGACCCAGTAGGGGGCAACCATCCCTAGACAGATGATAGTCTCCGCACGTTCCAGTAGAATAAACGGGCGTTTCCCCAGACTCCATTCCCAAAGCGGCTGCGGAAAGGAGGCGAGCAACAGGCTTGCTGAATGGCATCGCCAAGTGCGTAGAATCGATACGATAGGGCCCCTGATCATGGCCTTGTTTCGAATCGCCTCTATCGTGCAGCAGAGATGACATCGTTGTGCTTACCATTAGGGTGTTTGACAGGTAATCACCAGCCGGGCGTCGCGTTGGAGAGTCCAGCGAAACAGCAGCGAAACAGCAGGATACGCTGCGCTGCGTACATGATTCCTGCAGTTGTCATTTGTGACTGGTCTGGGTGCTGTCGATTTGAGCGAATGAACGCAGTCAGTGCCTGGGAAAACCTTTTTTCCACGTTGAATATGTAACTATGGCAAGCAATCAACTATCAACTGGGTTTGAGGCATCGCCTCCTCGCCCACGATAGAGAATACGACTGGGCGGGTCCGAGGCGGCGTGCAGGACCTGTGCTGCAACAAAACATCATATTATTATTTAGCAAACGACAAGCTGCCGCCGTCAGTCCCTGGAATTGCCGTAGCGCTGAATGGTTGGACGCCCGGGCGAGGCGGTGTCTGAGAAGCTCGATGCTGGTGATGGCCACACACACCCGGATGCCCCCTGTAGTTAAATATTTATTGTTGTATTATTATTATTATTGTGCGGTGAATAACAATGGGGCAAAGGCATGCAATATTAATGCAGAATGCAGGGTTTGGTGAAAGCTCCAGTCGAGTTTTAGGGCGTTGATTGCGGCCTGACCTGATATTGTAAATATTTATGATATTTAATTAATTGATTAACATCTCGATTATCCCGCTGAAATATTTAGTTAAATAAATAGTTTAACTACAGATTGATGAAAATTGTGAAGGAAAAAAGCTGAATAAATAGCCGCGCTACAGCCTACAGAACATGGCAAGTTCTTGGGGCTCAATTGCAAGTATTTATCAATTCGCCAGATATTATTTAATAGTGAGGTAAATTCATATCATTAATATATCGACGTCTATAATAAAAATATTTAGCTGGGAAATCATCGGGCTGCCACCATCCCTCTCTTCTGCTCAGCCATCCCAATCACATAAATAAATACGGTGACAATCTCCAAGCAACCAAGCAAACAACACTCCCACCCCGCCCGCCATCCCGTGCCGCCGGCATGGAAGTCGTGTTTCGGTTCGTAGGTACGTGATAAATGTCCGAATGCCTGTGTCACTCACTCACAACTAACGACGTTCTCTGCAAGGGCTTTTTGTGTCAACTTCGCTTTATCTCCTGCAAAAGGTGGATTGGGTAGCAAACAACGGTCCAACGTTGCCCGACCGGCGGGGTCACCAATGAGATCTCCCCTATTATTGACATGAATTGCGGACTTGCATTGACGCCTTACAGAGATACCTTACAGCCTGGCGCACAGAAAAAGGAAAAGAGAAAAGAAAAGAAAATGAAAGCTGAACGGCACATGGGAATTGCGCTTGTGTTCCATGGCCTCACGCTCTTCCAACTACGTATATTGGCATTTTATATGGATTTTATATGGACAACATATTCACCGCCGTTAACTAACTTACACGATCAGAAGTCAATCTACACGGAATAACGAGAAATCTCAAGTACGACAATCAAACTTCCTGTCCTAGACCTACATGTCAACATGTCGCAACTTTGCCAAATTCTGTTTTCCCATATTTATGTTGAAAACACTGTTCATTATTGAATGAATACATCCTCTCTAGACTATACGGGAACAGCTCTACGAAAGGGCCTTCTCTATCTTTGAGAGTGCATGTTTGGTGGCCTTCGATTTCAAAGGTCGGGTCGGCTTTATGTTTGGTTTGTGCCATATTTCTTTCTTTTCGGTTTTACCATCTCATCTCGTCCCTTCAACCTTGATCTTGATATGTGAACAGTACATCAGGTCATCCAAAACGGATGTCGTGCAGCTCTGTTTATGATGATGCTTATTTCTTTTGAATAATGTGTAATACCTAGCGTGCATGTGTCGCCTCATTCTCACCTCACGGACCCCGCGCCTATTTTACCAGAAGCATAGCTAACTACCATTCAGCCCAAGAACTATTTCATATCGATCCTCTTCCAAAATCTGAACTACTGAGTATCACTTCTATGAGAACTCTCCTCACTTTCGGGAACGTTACACATGAACCATGATATGATATGCCCTACCTCGACGTCAAATGTCTCCTGCATGAACTGGACTTGCGGCTACTGACTGGTAACTATTCCGCTCTGATGCACCCTTGGCTTTGAACCGTGCATCCAATTATTTGCGACGCAAAAACAACTTCATAGCTTCTGGACCGCAAATAAAAGATAATAAAGAATAAGGCATCAGAAAGGGCGGTGAGCCACAAGGAGGACTGACCGAGAATAGAAAAAACCTCCCTTTTGAGATGAACGCTGGCTGCTGACAGATTCATCACTCTCAGGCCATCATCATCATCTTCAATCTGAAGATCCCCCCTTTGGAGGGTGGTTTGTTTCCAAACCACCCTTTCCAACAGGACCAGACCAACTGTTGTAACCCACTCATTACATAGCAGGCCTTCTACAACAACCGCTACAGTTTGCTGAGCCCCGGCCTTCGCGAGCCTGGAGGCCTGTTTTTCAGGACACCCGAGATTCTTCCATCATGAACCTTTTCTCAGAACAGCCATGCCGCTCAAGGAGCTTTTCACATGCCCGTCTCTATCTTACTTTTTAGTCCTTTATGCAATCTAACCTTTACGTGCGTGTTCAGGCCTAGCTATACCCCCTATCAGCCAACGGCTTCTGTGCTGTGCATGTTTCGAAGCGTTGGCCCCGACGCGCGGCAAGCGGGTATAGAAGGATAGATTTGGAAATCGCGGTTTACGAGGGTCTTCTAGGAAGGTCTAGAGGAGACGGAACGGCAGGACATTTCTGTTTAACAAAGGGACTCGGGCATGTGGGTTGGGTTGTATCTATATCCTCCGCCAACGGGAAGCGTGGAGACAATCTCTATGTCCTGTGTGTGGGCGGGAAGTTTCAATCCTTTTGACTTAATATATAGCTCTGTACATTCTTTACGAACTTTCTTATAGTAGTTAATTATTATTATGAGAAGCTAGTTGCTACATGGCTTTTTATAGGGAGCTTCCATACCGGAAAAACGTAGTGACACCGTTGCTGAATCATAAATCTTAATATAATAATGAATAAGCTGTGGAATCATTGTAAACAAGTTATGAACAGAAAAAAATCATCATTATATTGACAATATCACCAATTTCTATCTATATAATCACTATTTCTAAAAAACATCTCATTTACTGATATCATTTTCTATTGAAAATCTGTCATATCTCTCTGTAATTTCTTCTGAATTTTTCAAATCATCTCTCTTTTACTGTTATTATTTCTCATCATTTTCACATCAGTATTTATTTCAGAAATTTTATAACTCAGAATTGAATCTTTTGAAGTTTGCTGAGAGATATTATTAACTGTTATACATTATTTAAAAGAGAGAATTTAAAAGTGATCAGAAGTTATATATTTACTTATTTATATTATTATTAATTTCTATATAAATCAGAAAATCATTTCACTGATCTTAATTTATATTTTCACTGAGAATGTTAAGAGTTTTAAAGCTGCTTATAGTCAGAGAATCAACTAAAGTTAGAATATTAAAGAAGAAAAAGAGAAAATCAGTTATAGTTAAATTAACTAACAGAATTATGAATTTCATATTTAATTTTATTTTATCTGATTTCATATATTTTTTGATATGAATCTCACTGAAACTAATTATTAAAAAAATATGTAAAGTAACTATTAATCAGATCTTAAAATAAGACTATAACTTAAAAAAGTTAAAAAAGTTATTTTATTTTATTTTATTTAATTTCATTCTTAGTATAAAGTTACTATTTTTAGAGATTTTAAAGTTTTTTTGAACTATTTTTAATTATACTTAAATAAGATTTAAAGTTATTTAAAGTAATAAAATAAATTTAAAATTAAGAAGTGAAAATTATAGTATATATTATCTACAGTATATACTAATTATTATATATATAATGTAAGAAATTCTGCGTCTTATGAATTCTTTACCTTTATTTCTATCTCTTATATATAGTTCAGAAGAATGTTGTAAGAAATCCCGCTTCTTATGAATTATTTACCTCTATTTCTATCTCTTATATAATTAATAGAGTTAGTGACTCTTGACTATATACAACTATATAGACTGAAGTTCACAACTACTATTTATAACTCAGTTTAAATACTATTATATATTTAACTTCTATATTTATCTTTCTATTATGAATACTTCTAGTAGCTATCAGTATATATTATATCAAGCTGTAAATATCTGAATAATTATCTGTAAGTACTTATTCTTATATTTCAAGCTCTGTCAGTCAGCAACTGTCTATTATAACTAGTTACTAGACTGACTACTGAGATTATGAATTTCATATTTAATTTCATTGATCTTATACATTTCTTGATATGTGTAAGAGGCTTACACTGAATAGATCAGTATAATATATAGATTTTATAATACAAAGTGAAAAATGTTAAAGAAGAAAAAGAAAGAGAAAGTATAAAAATTAGTGATTAAAGTGAATATTTATATATATACATAATAATGTATATAATGAAGCTTCAAGACAGAAGAATAGAAATTCTATGAGTTTTTATATACACAGTGAAGCTTCAGAGTAAAAGAGTAGAAATTTTATAAGATTTTCAGCTGAGAATCAGCAATTGAGAATGACTGAGAATTGAAGCTTTTAACAGAATCTATGAAGTGTAATGAAATAGTCTATATAATTAATCAGATATAGTTTATTATATTAACTCTCTCTTTTCAGAAGTAATATAGAGTTATGAGTGTATAGTTCTCATCAGTCAAGAACTGCTGTCTTGAATAACACAGAGCTCAGAGTTCAGATCAGATGATCTTAGCTAACTTATATCACAAGATATTATCAGCTGCAGCTATGAGATCTCTTATTAAGAATATCTTCAATCTCTCATTCAAGTTTATTATCTTCTTCTATGATCTCTGATGACTGTTAGTTAAAAGTCAGTTGAGAAGAGAATGAATTGATGACAGTACAGTGAAGTAAGCTTGTATAAAAGTTATTATAAATCTCTGATAATATATTAAGATAGTAGTTATAACTGTTTAGAACTTCTATCACTTTATACTTAATATAGTGATAATTCAGTGTATGAGATGAGTGTGTAATCTATATATTCTTAAGATTCAATTATATCATATCTTCTATCTTATATTACTCAGCAGAGTCTCAGTGAATATTAATTCAGTTCTCTTAATCTTATTTAGTACTTGTTATAGAGATCTCTGCTTAGTTATAAGTATCTTGAAACTTTGTTACTATATTATCAGTGATCTGAATCAGACTGTGAGAGTTCAGTGTAAACTGTGTAATTTCTAGAAGATCTAATACTTTTATATAATAACTATGTATAAGAAAGAACAGACTTACATCTATTAAAATAGCATCTTAGCTATTAATAATAACTTCAGTATTTAGAAGAAGATCATGTCAGTCATTTTATAAATAGTTGTAGAACTTATGAAAATAATTCTTTACTATCTGAATTATTCATTCTGATGTATTATTAGTCTTAGAGTAATAAGTAGTTAATAAACAGTATATAATCTTGAGAACTTAACAGATTCTTATTTAGAGAGTACTCATGAATTAATAATCTTAATCTGATACTATAGATCTCAGTAATTCATATATTCAGTAGAATGAGCTCTGTAGAAAGACTTCAGTAACTTATTTAATATCAATCTTATTATAAGATTCTAATATAAGATGTTTACTTAATTAGTTAATAATAATCAGAATATTCTTGTAATTCTTACTCTCAGAGAGATTAATAGTGAAGTTAATTACTATATCTCACTAGATTCTATCAGAGATATTAAGTGATTTCAGCAGATCTTTTCTATGATTCTTTTATAAGATAATAGAAGAATAATAGTTACAGTTTCAGATAAAGTATCTGATGCTATTTAATATCTCAGATCAGTAGAATTCTTAAGAGATTATTTAATTCAGTTATTCATAACTCAGATCATCAGTTATACATGAATTATACATCTTTTATATTATTCAGATATAGAGAGATTCAGAATGAGAAACTCAGCATCATTTACAGAATTATAGAGTGTTATTATTATTAATTAAGTATTCTGAGATATCAGTTCTTATATATAGTTCTGATGAGAATCAGAGCGCTTCTTAACATACTGCTTCAGTAAGCATTTGAAGAAGTTTATCAGTTTGAGCTGTTATATATTACAATTCATCTAGTGTAGGTTCAGAAGAAGTTGAGATATCAGCATCAGTATCAGTTTGAAAAGAAGATGTTCTAATCAGAGTAGTATATATAATGTCATGAATAGTCTTATTATAATCAACTAGTATTTTCAGATCTAAGAGCTGATGCTCTTAGTTTATTCAGTGAGTGTCTGTTATATTAAATAGTATATCTTACTCTTATTATAAGAAAGTATCTGTCATTGAGTTCTGACTGCTGAGATGATAGTGTATTATGAATTGAAAACAGCTTAATAACTCAGATTATCACATCTGTTATTCAGTAAGCTTACAGATAATAGTAAAGTGTTTAAAATTCTTATAATCTGTAATTATCTTAAATTTAAAGACACTTCAGAGCTCAGAGTCTTATTCTTCTAGATAGTATACTATTATAAGAAGTTTCTTATCATAGATCTCATAGTTGTATTCAGTGAGACTTAACTTCTTAGATATGAAGATGTATAATTATAAGATAACTTTATTATCATATTATAATATAGCTTCTTCTGTGATATAGTCAGAGAAATCAGCTTCAATAACTATCTTATAATCAGAATTAAATATTATTAGTAGAAAGATATTAATGAATATCTTTTTCATCTGTGTAAATACAGCTTCAGTATTCACTAATCATTGAAATACTGAGTTCTTTTTAATAAGTTCTATAAGTGATCTCATAATATCTGAGAAGTTTTGTATAAATCACTGATAGAAGTTAGCAAATCTGATAAAGCTTTATATACTCTTCACAGTATATGAAGCTTCTCATTCAAGAATAACAGAGATCTTCTCAGAATTTATTTAAATACTATTATCAGCTTCTATGATAAAATCTAGATAATTTATACTTTTAACTTTGAAATCACACTTATTAATATCTATTGATAGCTCTGTTTCTTGTAATTATTATAATATTTTTCACATATATTTTTCATATTTCTTTCTGAATTCATCAGTGAAGATGATAATGTTATTCAGATATACAGATACAAACTTATTAAGAAAATCTCAGAGTGCTCAGTTAATATACTTCTGAAATATACTAGAGATGTTAGTCAGTTCAAAGAATGTAACTACTTATTCAAAGAGATTATAATATATTTAGAATACTGTAAGTCATTTATCTTCTTCAGTAATACAAATCTTATAAAATTCAGTGATAATATCTAGTTTTATAAATTATTAAACTTATCTGATACATGCTAGAGTTTCATTAATAAGAGATAAGAGATAATGATCTTTCTTTATCAATCTGTTCAGATCTTGATAGTTTACACAGAATTGAAGTTCTTTATCTGATTTCTTTATAAAGAGAATAGAAGCTGCAGTGAAAGAGTTACTAATATATGTGAATTTCTTATTCAACAGATTATTAAGTGTCTTCTGAAGAAGAAGAAGTTCATCTTAAGATATATTATAAAGAGAGTCTTATAATGATTCAGAGTTCTTATCATTCTTCTTTTCTAACTTAATACTATGATTCACTTCTGAGTCTTGTAAGAGAGGTATATTTGTAATATTATTTTATTAAAAGATATCTAGGTATTTGTAATATTATTGAGAGAGTTTTGTATGAGAATCTGTTATTGTAATACAGAATAACTTCTCTAGAGCTTTCTTAATATTGATCAGACTGATGAAATAGATTGCTATATAATTCTGCTATCAGTGACTTTGTCAGCAGTCTTATTAATAACTTCTTTTTCAGAGTATTTTATAAGTGTTGACAGAGATCTGTGTAAGATTCATAGTCTTGTGAATATCATCTTCATGAATTCTATTATTATTAGAGAATATTAAGCTTCTGTTTTAAGCATTTAATAAGATGTCTTATTCACATAGTCAGACAAGTTCTAGCATAAGATTATAGTCAAGATTATCAACTTTGTATGTATAAGCATCTTTATATTGATATTCTCTGATATCTATGTTTAGTTTCATCATGTAACAGGTGTGAATGTCTTTTAAATCATCAAATTCTGTGAGAAGTCAGAGTTTTGATAAGAGAATATGCTGGAGATTATAACATCTTATAACTGAAGATTTAATCATTGTATAATAGCATAGATCACTGTCTATTATAGCTTTTATATTATATATATTATCAATTACAGTAGATACAAGAATTAGATTTATTATCATTTTCTCTTCAAATTATTGTTGTTCAATCTCTTCAAGCTTCTGTTTACAAATTTGAACAGAAGTTAATCTTTTCTCTATTTCATCAGAGTGTTCTTATAGTTATCTTTCAAATCTTTCTCTAATGTAATGTGATTGATGTGAACTGCTAACATTGATCTTTCTTTTAAATGAGAAGGCACATAGACTGATCAGTAGTTAAAAGTAATATATTTTGATTAGTTACAATTGATGCATATTTCTTATTAACATTGATCAGTGACTTCTTTAGAAGTAATCTCGGAAACTCAGAAGTCTGTTCAGACAGCAGAGACTCTTGCTTATATATAAATATTTAAGTCTACTCAGTTCATAGTATCTGCATCATTGTTGTTATTCTTCAGTGCAGATGTATAAGTGACTGAGATGTAATATTTTCTATCACTATTCTGTATACTCTTAAGCTTGATAAAAAAGTCATTCAGTATTCAGAGTTATATACAGAAGTCTTCATAAGTTAAGTCTTTATTAACACTTATAAGAGTCTGTCAGAGTTTAAAAGTTAATATCTTCTTAAGCATACTAATCTTTATTCAATTCTCTCAAGATTAATCACCTGCTTCTAGAATCTTGATGTTGAAGTCAGAAATAAATATTATAAGAGAAGTGTTTATCTGTCAGATACTCTGTAATCAATCTAATACTTTCTGTTGCATAGCAGTGTCTCAGAACAGAATATCAAGATATTTAATAATATTATCAGATGTCTATAACTAGACTGACCACTGAAATCATGAATTTCACATTTGATTTCATTTGATCTGATTCGATACATTTCTTGACGTGAATCCCGCTGGGACTGGCTATCAAAAAAACATGTAAAGTGACTATATATCAGATCTTAAAATGAAACCATGACTTGAAAAAAATGAGAAAGTGATTTCATTTGATTTCATTTAGTCTTATTCTTGACTTAAAGTGACTATTTTTAGACATTTTAAGGTTTTTTTTAGACTATTTTTAATTTTTTAAAAAGTAACACTTTTTGATAATACTCAAATGAGATTTAAAGTCATTTAAAGCAATAAAAATAATTTAAATTGAGAAGTAGAAATCATGATCTCATTTGAAAAATGTGATAAGAGTAGACAGTAAGTCTCACTGAGACAGTATGAGACTACTATCTAATGTTAAAACTGTGTAATGAGATCAGTTGAATTGATAATGAGACTATTAAAAAATCTGGTTCTGGTCTCAGACACAGTCACACGGTCAGTCTATCTATAACACTGATTTACAAGCTTTCATTCATGAATAAAACTTCTATCTCATGCAATTCTTTAATTATCTGTTAATATACTAATCTTGATTAATTAAGAAACTGATGACATCTTCATCTACACTTAGTTTCACAAGCATTTTCAATCTTTATAATAAATAGAGAGTGAGATCAGAAGTATTGAAATATATAAGAGTATCTAAGTATTTCTTCAGTGTTCATATTGTATTTATATTCAATTCTATCAGTGTTGAAATTGTCTGTGCAGAG
This sequence comes from Blastomyces dermatitidis ER-3, assembly GCF_000003525.1. NCBI lineage: Eukaryota > Fungi > Ascomycota > Eurotiomycetes > Onygenales > Ajellomycetaceae > Blastomyces > Blastomyces dermatitidis. The sequence continues at coordinate 1,505,482 of NW_025544777.1, read as the reverse complement.
ATTTCTTATTGAGATAATCATTGAATCTTCTTATATTGATATTATTAAGTCATATACATATCATCTATTTATTATTATTGTAATTTCAACATTGCTCAGAGTCACTGTGATACTATATCTATACTTATATTCAAGAGTTCTCTCATGTTATCATTAGATATCATTATATTATTTATTAAATGTGTGATAACTATGAAATCAGAAGAAGTGTAATTATATAAATATCTTATACATCTAGAGTGTCAGAACTCTCAGATCTTTTACTGATATTCTTTTATAAAATCTTATTACAGAGTCAGAGTAACTGATGAGTAAGCTTCTATTTAAAGACTCAGTATTCACTTAACTGATTGATTATTTCTCTATTTTATATATATTATTATATGTTCAGATATCTTCTCAATGAATAATTATTTCTAATAAGAAGATAATAAACATTTTTCAAGTGTAAGAGATCTACACTAAATAGATCAGTATAATATATAGATCTTATAATACAAAGTGAAAAATGTTAAAGAAGGAAAAGAAAGAGAAAGTGTGATAATCAGTAATTAAAGTGAATATTTATATATATATATAATGATATATGCAGTGAAGCTTTGAGGTGAAAGAATAGAAATTTCATGAGTTTTTATATACACAGTGAAGCTTCGGGGTGAAAGAGTAGAAATTTCATGAGTTTTTCAGCTGAGAATTGATGATTGAGAATGACTGAGAATCGGAGCTTTCATTGAAATTGTCACGCTTCCGGCCGCGCCAAGGCCCCGCTGCGGTTTCACACGGCTCATTGCTTTCATGTGAATGATTTCATTCTATCTGAACCAGTTTCCAACCACTCTATGACATCATTCAGATATATTATAGAAAGATTTAATTAATAAATATAAGAATCTCACTTCTATACAAGATCAGTAGATTACTCTTTCTTAACAGTGAGACACTGCTGAGATATCACTTCAGCTATTCTCACTTATGAAATAAGAGAAGAATATTTACTTATTATCTATATAAAATAGCTAGATGCTGATTTCTTATTAAAGAAGTCAGTGATTTATCTTTCTTCTATTAAAATATATATAAGAGTTACTGTATATCTCATACAATCTTCTTAGTATACTAAGTATTATATCTGTGATATTCTTATAATAACTCTGTAGTCTATAAGCTTGCTATTTAAGTAAGATAATCAAGCTTACTTATATAGCTTCTTAAATAACTACTTCTATATAATATTACTAACTAGTCACTACTTCAATTCTATTATATTATAATTTAAATTACTTAATCTGATTATAAGTTTGAATCAGTTAAGCTTTAACAGACTGATATAATTTTATATATCTATACTGAGACTAATCTAACTTTATTCTCTGAGAAAAACTCTATATTATTCTTTAGAGTGTGTACATCTCTACTCTGATAAAAATCTGAGATTTCTGAACTCACTGTATATTTTAATATAAGCTCTTCAACTGTTTTATCATTATCACAGTTTCTACACATCTACATCTAGCCCCGGTGGCCGAATGGTTAATGCGGCTACCCGGTAGCGCCTTGGCGTGGGAAACCAAGGCGTGTGAGTTCGAAACCCGCAGGGGATACATTAAATCCGGAACTCAAGCACCTCAGGTTCCTAATAAATACAGAGGTGTACAAATCGCTTCAATAAAATCGCTCTATGTTCCTGGGCTGGGAAGTTATTATCGCATGTATCTAATTGTCACTTCTTTGTATTTTCTATGTTCTTGTTATCTTGACATGGTCTCAACACCTGTATTTCCTCCTGTATAATCAACACTTGACCTGTATTTAACATCACGCAAGAACTCATCATAAGCTCCGCTTGTATATGAGTATAATGAAAGAATAATAATAATAATAATAATAACATCTACATCTATTATAAAGATAGAGAGATTAAGATAAGAGATTCTCTAAGATATAAGAGAAATATCTTATCTAAATTTCACAGCTTTATCTATACTCTTGAACAGAAATTTCACCTTAATCTGAGTTAGTATAATACTTATGAGATATAAGTAATATACATTATTAACCTTCTTGAAGATATCTCTGTAACTACTTGAGTCATTAAGAAGAGAGAGCTTGAGTGTATTAATACTATTATAACTTGAGAAGAATTCAAGAACTTTCTACTGAATTAAATTAAAGATTACTATAACTACAGCTTCATAGTAGCACAGCAGTTTAACTCATTATATTAATAAGATAATAAGAATTCTTTCAATTTCAATATAAGATTTAAAGAATATTGAGAGAAATTAACTGATGATTTGAATTAATTAAAAATACAGCTTTATCTTATAAAGCTGACTTATAAGATATGAATAATAATATTATAATATCAAAGTTCATCAATTAATTACACTGAGCTTATCAATCTGACTTCTCAGATTTATTTAAATAATCAATTCTCTGAGAAAAAGATTAATAAGATCTCTTTTAAATAATTAATAATAGAATCTAAACAGCACTGTGACAGCTTTAATATAGAGAAAGTAAAGAAGAATTTTAAGTATTCTGATTCTTTACTCACTGTAAAGAAATACTAAAAAGATTTAATAAAGATCTCTATTTTAACTGTGAAGCTGATGAATACTATATCAGTAATTATAAGAAGCTGAAGAAGAAAAGAAACTGAGAAGATATCTTCTTAAAGTTAACTTCTCTTCTAATAAATATATTTATAAAAGATAAAGAGAAGAAAGAAATGAAGAATTGATAATTCTCATATCTTTAAGTTTATATTATAATTATAATATATACTCTGAATAAGAAGATATTAGTGAGATACCTACTTGACTTTAGAGTAGATATTAACTTCATATTCTATTTCTTTTCTTTAATAAAGAATTGAAAGAAGATAGATCTGTCAGATTATATGAAATTTACTGATGAAATAAAATATTACTATTTTAACATAATTCAAGTGAAGTGTGTAATCACAGACTTAGAAGAAATCTTCAAGAAGAGCAGTCTGCTTCTTTATACAGTTAATATTATAGATAAGAATATCATTCTAGATCTTCTATAATTAAGAGAAAATAATTCTCTTATTAACTGAGTCACTCAGATATAATAATACTATCTCATTAATAAAGAGACAGTAATAGAGAAATCTGAAGAGTTTTATCAGAAGAATCTTGAGAAAAAGATAGAGTTGATATACTGTGTAGCAGATAATTAAGACTTGAGAATAGATAAGGAAGTTATTATTCTTACTACAAGATTAGCAGCAGTATCTGTCATTGAAGATGAATATATATAATATCTCTTTACAGATTATAAGAATATCTTTTTGAAAAGAAAAGCAGTGAAGTTTTCTGATATCAAGATATAATATAAGATTTATTGTAAGAATAAGTGCTCGCAGGCGATTATTCGGGTGTTTGCAGCTTGGCGTGATATGTACTGTTAACTACTAGAAGTATTCACAGTAGAAAGATAAAATGTAGAGATTAAATGTATAATAGTATTCAAGCTGAGTTATGAATAGGATTCACAAACTCCAGTCTATATAGTTATGTGTAGTCAAGGGCTGCTAGCTCTATTGATTATATGAGAGATAGAAATAGAGATAAAGAATCTGTGAGAAGCAGAATTTCTTACATACTTCTCTCTCTCTAAGACTTCATCTGTGAAGCCTTTCACTAAGTGACTTCATAGAATCAGCTCAGCACTGCAGTGATACTCACTAAAAACTCATTATATCTATAAAAATCTCAGTGAGGAAAAATCCCTTATTACTGTAAAGAGAAAAGAGTCTGTCACTCAGTTTCTTATTCTGTGAGATTCTTTGTGATCTACAAATTCTTCTCTGACTATCACACAGATTCATCTTACATCTTTCATACAGAAGAGTTTCAGTTGACTCTCAATCATTTTCATGAGATTCTTATATAATTATCACACAGATTTATCTCATAGATGAATCACTCTCTATGAGATTATTCTTATTAAAGAGAAACATTCATGAGTTAATCTTTCACTTATTCTTGTAAATCATTGTTCTTTGACACTGTAGAATTATGAGAAATTTTCCATTCTTTCATCAACTCTGTAGAATTGTAGAATCAAGATATTCACAGTCTGTAATCACTCTTTATAGTTATATAGAAAGATTCAGGTCTGTAATTCATAATTACTCTTATTTACTAGAGTGATCTGACTGTTCTGCAGAATCACTCACAGTGTAAGCAAATCTCTCTAGAGTAGTATAAATATCTCAGATCTGTCTGTGAAATCTCATCTTCTTTTCTCTTTTTCTGTAACAGCTTTCATTCTTATAAACTGTGAGTATTCTCATTCATCTGTGAAGTGTTTTTACTCAGATGATAGAGAGAGAGTGTTTCTGACAATGTCTGTATATTGATTCAAGAACTTCTCAAGAATAAAAATTTTTTAATTTCAATATCTTTACAATAATGTCTGACTGCTGCTAAGCTTCTTATAAATATCTCTGCAACTTCTCTGATTACTTTTTATCAGCTGATGAAGCAGGAGTGCTGCTGCTCATGACTGTGTCTTTATCTTCTTCAGCTCTGTCATCACATCTGATCTTCAGGCCAGCAGTCAACTCTCTGTCTTTCTCAGATCAGTCTCTGACTCTAAGTAGCACAGTCTCTCTCTTTACTGTAAGTCTTCTTATAAGTAATTTCTTATAAATTCTAGCTGACAGTTCTTGTAAAGCTTTCTGTATTATCAGTGTCTTCTGCAACTCTGTAAGCCTATGACTATCTCTCCCCTGTCTGTACAATCTCTGACCAGATATATGCAAATATGCTTAGATTCTCTATCAATAATTCTCACACTGCAGTGCATTTCTACAATCTCATTGTCAATGAGAGATGAGTTTCTGAGTATCTGTAAAATCTGAGTAATCAAGACAATGCAAATGTTATGAATTCATGATAAGAGTTAATCTAAGCAGATGAGCTCTCTCTCTGCATTCTTATTATTTTCAGACTGAATACTTCAGTATAACTGAGAGAGTGAACACAGCTTCATAAGAGATATCTGATCATATATACAGATGATCAGTCTTCAAGACTCTGCTACAACTGTACACACTCTGATGTTCAGCTCTTCTGAAGTCTGTGTATTTCTGACAGTTTTCATATCAAATGCAATAATTATCTGTACTGCAGATATAATACTCTCTGCTTCTTTGAAGAAAGAAATTGATAGTTGTAAGAGAATTGAGTGTCACAGATATTAAGAGTATGAGTATGAGTTTTCTTTGTTTTTTCTTTATTAATCTCTAAATTATATTCATAGCTCTGTTTATTTTCTGTTTTTTAGTTTTAATGAGAATATAATTTCTTCTTCTCTTGTATATACTGCAGACTGTTTATCTCAGTAGAAACTCATTATCTTGTAAACTAAGATTTATAAATGACAGTGTTAATGTCTTTGTTACAATCAGATTCTTAGTAAAGACTGTGTCATTCTGACTTATCAGAATTTATAGTATGAAAGTCATATCTCAGCTTCTGCAGATATCTTATCTATCTGAATGATTCTCAAGTGAACTCATTTATCTTATCAGAATACTCTTATCACTGAATCTTGAATCAGAGCTTATGATCTCACTTCTCTGAATTAATAATTTCTTTAATCTGATATTCTCTTTCACTCTCTAATGCTTTATAGACAGAGTAATAAGTCACAGAATTCTCTTCTGAGAATTTCTTATATTTATAGAGTAAAGAGATATGAAAAATATTATATATCTACAATTCAGATGACAGTTTCAATCTATAGAACTGTGAGCTAACTTTCTTCATAATCTTACAAGACTCTGTCTGTAAGAGATTTAACTTCTTACTAGATCTTTATATAATGATATTTTCTAGACTTAGTCAGACTCTATTATCTTTCTTGAAACTCTTTATAATATGCTTAAAGTCATAGTATCTCTTCTGATACTCTTGAGTCTTTCTTAAGAATTTATGAGCTTTCTCTCAGATCTTCTGAATTCTCTCAGTCTGTTCATAAGTATATCATACTCTATAGTATACTCTCGCGGGTTCATCAAGATCATTCATGAATGAGTCTCAGTGAGCATCTCAAAGAAGGTTTTATCTGTGCTGATATGCTTTGAGTTATTGTATACAAACTCTGTGAGTGATAATCAATGTATTCAGTTATTCTGATTATAATTGACAAAGTACTGTAGATACTGTTTTAATATACTTATCAGATATTCTATCTGATCATCTGTCTATTGATGAAAAGCTGTGCTTAGATCTTACAAGATCTTCAGTATAGTTATCAGATCAGATCAGAACTCTTCTATGAAGATTGATTCTCTGTCTGAGACAATGTTTACAGACAACTCATATAATCAGATTATATCATGAATAAAGATGTGAGTTAAATTCTTTGACTTCAAGTTCTTGCAGATGAGTATAAAGTGTGTTATCTTAATAAAGTAATTCACTATTATCAGCACACTGTTAAAGCAGGTATTATATATATTCTTACTTTCAGAGAGACTTATAAGAATATTCATTTCTAGCTGTTCTCAAGATTTCTGTAGAATGAGTAGAGAAGTAAGTTCTTTATATAATCTGAATCACACTATCTGTGAACTCTGATAAACAGTATAAGAATTTACTATCTTCTTTACAAGTTCTTACATCTTCAGTCAGAAGTATTTTCTTATAAGTAACTCATAAGTTCTAGTATTTATAAAATAATCTGCTAGAGAAGAGTCATGATATCTTTTAATAAGTTCTATACATAGAAACTTATTCACAGGTATATAAATTCAGCTCTCTCTTTATAAGAGATTATTTAAGTCACTTCAATTCTTTATTTCTGCAGGATTGATTTCTGTCATAAGCAGTTTCTGAATATACTGAGTATATTCATTCTTCAGTTGTAGTTCAGACAATCTGAATAGAAGATCTTATGAAGACTTATACTCTATTTTCTCTTATATCAGGTCTTTCACAGTGCTTCTCAAAGTCTGCAAACTCTTCAGATTATAGATACTCTCTTCAAGAATTCTTACAGAGATTCTCAGAGTGTTGACTCTCAGTGTTATAGAGAGTAGTTGTACAGACTTCTTCTCTTTCTCTTCCTTCTTCTCTTACAGAGAATTGAGAGACTCTTCAGTCAATCTCTTTATAACACTCAGTCTGAGTATTTTATGAAGCTTTTCTATCTTCTCTAGTCTCTCTGTGTTTGTTGTTCTAGTCTTCTTAACATAGTCTGATCTGTAAGAGAGTCTGTTCACTGAGTTCTTAGTTCTCTTGATATATTCTATCTTGAATCAGAATTCACTCAGTCTCTGAGCTCAGTGAATCTGTCACTGTGAGAGTTTCTTAATTAAAGTAAACTATCACAAGCTATCATGATCAGTTCTAACAGTAATCACTATTATAAGACTCTCAAAGTAGTGATATCAGTGATGAAAGAATTTCACTATTGTAAGAAGCTTCTGATTATGAATATCATAGTTGATCTTTGCAGATTGTATCTTCTGTGAGAAAAAGGTCACTGAAACTCAGTTCTTATTTAACTGTAGTTATGAGACTATTTCTGAAATTATAAAGAAGAAGACATCTATCTTTAATCTGATTAAGAGTAAGAAATCAAAGTGAAATAGTATCACTGTATCTGTGAATGTCTGTTTCAATCTTATAAAGACCTCATGAGTTTCTGAAGTAAGAAAGTTCTCACAGTTCTCTCTTCTTAACAATCTTTTTATTCTCTGTTTATGAAATAACTTCTTCTTATTTTCACTCTTCAGTATGTCTGTAAGAGTCAAGAAGATTCTTATGAATACAAAGATAAACTGTCTATAGAAATTCACAAAGCTCAGAAAGATCTGAATCTCATGAATATTAGTTAGCTTCAATTATAATAGAATAGTCTCAATCTGTGAAGATTTCATCTGAATATCATCTGCAGTGATTACATATTCTAGGAAATTAATTCAGTGAGTACTGAAGTTATACTTTATAAGCTTAATATACAGTTCTGTCTCATCTAAGGCCTTCAACATACTTCATATATACTCAGTGTGTTCTTTCTTCTTTATAAAGTATATCATCACATTATTCAGATATATTATCATGAAGACATTCAGATATATATGAAGTGTTTTATTAATAAAAGACTGAAATGCTGTAGAGATATTAGTCAGATTAAAAGACACTACTAGATATTCAAACAATCTCAGTGCAGTTTTAAAGACAGTCTTTCATTCATTCTCTAACTGTATTTATAGTCATGCATATACATTGATCATATTCAGTTGTATGAATATGACAGCTTCTATAAGACAGTTGATTACATTCTTAATCAGAGACAGAGAGTAGCAGCTCTTTATTATCTTGAAATTCAGGTCACAGTAATCTATATATAATCTGAGATCTTTATTCTTCTTCTTTATAAATATCACAGAGGCTTTCACAGAGAACTGTGAAGATTGAATAAAGTCATTCTTCAGATTCTTCTTCATATAGATCTGCAAGATCTCTGTCTCATGATAAGAGAGCTTATAGATTGATTCTCAGAAGAGTTTCTATTCTTCTATCAAATTTATTATCAGATTCTTCTCACAGTGAGAAGAAAGCTTAGCTGCCTTTACTGAGCTGAATATCTCTGTAAGATCTTGATATTTCTCTGATATCTGAAGCTCAGTTTTCATGACTGTGAGATTCTCAGACACTTATAAAGTCATTATATAGATGAGCTTGTCTTCTCTAATTAACTCTGCAGCATTAACTGATTTTATCTTCATAAGTAAGTCTATTAACACTGATTGAAAGTATAAACCTGACTCACAGACAGCTATGTGCAGATTGTGTCTCTGAAGTCATGTAAGTTCTAAGTACATGTTATCTGTGATGTCTGTGATAATCATAGTTTCTACAAATCTTCTTCAGATTTCAGAGAGATCTTGTAATTCAAAGATAACTCTTACAAGTTTCTCAGCTCTCAGATCTGAATTCTTATACTCTGCTTATTATAAGAGTAGATTCTCAGTCTTCATCTTTCAGTCTATTCACTTTATAAGCTTCAGAGACATCACAGTGATCTGAGATTCTGAGTTCATTAATACTTTTCATGCTTACAGAGCAGCAGTATCATAATGCAGTCTCTTCTCATAAGCAAGTATTTTCATTGAGAGAGTAACAGATTCAGATATCAGCTTCAAGACTCTTAAGAAGACTATTACTAACTCTGTCTGTGACTTCTCAAATTTCTATTTTAATTTATCTGAACAGTTTGTATGAAGATGTTCTAATTTAGAATAGATAAAGCAGAGTCTCTTTTTCATAATCTCTCTATTATATACTCTGTTTATAAGAGCTTGTAAAACTCTCTCTCTCTGCTCAGCAGTCAGATATAAATCTCTCTGTGTCTTGTTATCTTTTTCTGATAAATCTGTTCTCTGTTGTTCTGACTCTTACAGAGCTGATCAGTGATTCACTCTCTGCAGATCTGTGATTCTTACAGTAATCTGTAAGTAATGAATGAGAGTCATCAGTTTCTTCAGAGTCAAGAGCTTAGAGTCTTACTCAATGAGCTTGTTCTACATATCTTTATTCAGTCTCTTTATAAATATCATTATTCAGGTCTTGTTTCAGAGTCCTGTTTTCACAGATCTCAATTTATACTATAATTTCATGAAGTGCTGTGAGTAGTCTTTATCAGATTTCTCACCTCTTTTTCTAATATTAATGATCACAGCTCAGATGTTCTCTGTTCAGCTCATGAAGTTTCTTAACTTATTCTCTAGATAGATTTTGAGAACAGATTAGTGAGATCTCTTATAATCATTCTCTAGATAATTCAGTCAGTTCTTGACTTTAGTGTAATAGAGATCTGTTATTATATAGATAACAGCTTCTTCATCTTTCATATCACACAGCTGAGCTTATGAGTCAATTTTAAATACAAACTTACAAAAGCTTTTATAGATTGTGATTTGATAAGTGATCTTAAGTAATCATGACTTAAGAAAGTTTCTTTTCAGTTTGCAGGTGTCTCTGAAGATTATATCTAGAGACTCAGTTTAAAAGTGTTTACAGACAGTAAGCATTTCTTATAGAAAAATAGCTTAATCTTATAGAAGATGCTCAAGAATATTCTTCACTGAGATTAGTTCATTCATGAGTTTGAAGAGTTTCTCTGTCACAGATATAGAGAATAATATCTTATAAGTGATTAATAAGTTCTCTGAGACTTCTTTTACAGAGATTATTCATGATTCAGATGACTGCTTCTGAGTGTCTGCAGTAGAGTTCACAGGAATTAAAGTATGTGAGTTTCTAGTTCTTTCAGTCATAATGAGTAATTACTGACTGACTGAGCTTGAAATGTAAGAATAAGTACTTACAGACAATTATTCAGATATTTGCAGCTTGATGTGATATGTACTGTTAACTACTAGAAGTATTCATGATAGAAAGATAAAATATAGAGATCAAATGTATAATAGCATTCAAGCTGAGTTGTGAATAGTATTCGCAAACTCCAGTCTATATAGTTGTGTGTAGTCAAGAGCCGCTAGCTCTATTGATTACGCGAGAGATAGAAATAGAGGTAAAGAATCCGCGAGAAGCGGGATTTCTTACATTTATCTTGAAAATAGTGTAACAGTACTGTACAGATCTCTTTATAACTTGTCTGTAAAGAAATTGAATATTCTATGTAAATATCTTGAGAAAGTATAATCAAAGAACTGAATATACTTATTAAAGAGTTAAGCAGAAGTATCTATACTCTTTATACTTAAGAAGAATAATAGACTATATCTATATATAGACTACAGAGATCTTAATAAGATAACAGTTAAAAATCACTATTTATAATTATTAATTAATAAGATGATTAATCAATTATCTGAAGCAAAGATATTCTCAAAGATTGATATATAAAATATCTATTATAGAATCAGAGTTAATAAAGATAATATTTAAAAAATGACTTTTTATACTAAGTATAGTAATTTTGAATATCTTGTTTTATCTTTTAATCTTTGTAATACTTCAGTCATCTTTCAGATCTATATAAATGAGACACTGTGAGACCTTGTTAATATCTTCTGTATAGTATATCTGAATAACATTTTAATCTTCTTAAAATCAGAGAAAGAACATGATACTTATATTCAAGAAGTGTTAAGTTACTTGAGACAGTATCAACTCTATATAAACACTGAAAAATGCTCATTCTACATGCAGAAGATTGATTTCTTAGATTATATTATTAAGATAAACAGTATTTCAATGAACAGAAGCTGAGTCTCTGTTATTAAGAACTGACTGATGCTGCAGATATACTGTGAGATGCAGATATTTCTAGAATTTATAAATTTCTACAGATAATTTATCTATATATATTTATAAATTACTGTTTCTCTTATAGATCTGTTAAAGAGAAGTGTGAAAGACAGAAAAATAAGATTATTTACTCTTACTTAAGACACTGTACAGATATTTGTAAAATTGAAACAAGCTTTTACAGATATTATAATACTGAATCACTTTAACTCTGACTTACTCAGTCAGTGTAAGACTGATATATTCAGAAATGAAGTCTATAAAATCTTTTCACAGTTAACACTGAAGATCTTTCAATATTGAAAGAATTAGAGAATAATTATCTCTAAGAATATAGATAATGAATTATCTATAAGAGAAGACTTTTTCATGAAGTTTATAAGATACTGTGAATAAAGATCAGTGATCTTCTTCTTCAAGAAGTTATCACTTACACAGAGAAGATATGATACTCATGATTAGAAGATGTTAGTAATTATTAAATTCTTTAAGATCTGATAATATTATCTTTAGAGTAGTAATTACTCAGTGTAAGTTCTCACTAATCATGTAAATCTGTATTACTTCTTGATAATAAAGAGCTTGATAGAATATTAAGCTAGATAAGCAGAGCTACTTTCAGAGTATGATTTCTATATTTAATACTGTTTAGATCAGCTTAATCTCACTGACACACTGTCTAGATAATCTGATTATAATATTATTAATGTTGAGAAGAATTCTATAAAAGAATCTCTGTCATTACTACAGAAGAAGCTGACTGCAGAAGATTAAGATTCTCTGAAGCTCAGAAACAGTGCTGATAAAACAGCTATATAACTTAGTATAGAAGATGAAAGAAAACTCAGATCTCTGCAGAGAATTGATACTGAAGATTATAAGCTTCTTATATTATATTTTACTGTTATTGAATTAGCAAAGAATAAAACAGTTTATAATCTTTTAATCTGACTACTGTTGAAATTCATTAATAAATTATAGAAGAGGAATATCTCTACTGCAGCTTGAATTCAGAAGTTGAAGAAGAAAGAATCTGATTTAAACTTAAAAGAGACAGACTCTGAGTGAGATGATATTGCTAAGAAATCAAGTCACTGATAACTAGAAGAATATGAACTTCTACTGCTGAATAATTCAGTCTTCATCTCTTATAGTAGAGTGATGTATTAGAAGTTATTAAGAATTTATCATAATAATTCTCATACAGAGCACTTCAGATTAGAGAAGACTAAGAAGCTTCTAAAATATAAATATATTTAAGACAAGCTCTGAGCAGATATCAAAGAGTATATTAAGACTTATAATATCTGTTAAAGAATAAAGATTCTGTAGTATAAGTAATACAGTGAGTTAATATCACTGTCTATTTTAAAGAGTCTATAATAGAATTTATCAATGAATTTCATAGTTGATCTGCTGAAGTTGATAAGAGTTAAAGAATATGACTTAATTTTAATCATTATTAACTGCTTCACAAAGATGACTAGATATATTTCTATTTATAAAAAGATTAAAGTCTCTGAATTAACTAATCTGTTTTTAGATATCATTATTTATAATTACAGTGCTCTGAAATTATTAATAATAGATCAAGAATTTCTTTTTATTAGTAAATACTGATCAGCTTTTTACTATTATCTTATAATAAGACATCTTCTCAGTACTGCATTTCATCTGCAGACAGATGATCAGACTGAATATTAGAATCAGACACTAAAACAGTATCTTTGAGTGTTCTATTTATATTATTAGAATGATTGACTCAAACATCTTCTAATTACTGAATTTATATATAATAATACAAAGAATGTAATCTTAAAGATATCTTCTTTCTATACTTATTATGAATATAATTCTTCATTATTCAGTGATGTCACAGATAACATTTTAAAGAAGAGAATAAATAGTTAGAATATTGAATAAATACAGAGAATAGAGTATCTCTCAGTATCAGAAGTAAAAGTGAGATTGAAACTTTTGAATAAAATTTATAAGAAGATGATAAAAAGCATTCACTGTACTCAGAAGTAATAGATAAAATACTATAATTAAAAACATCTTTTAATAAAGTTCTTAATAGAGAATTAAGTGCTACTTTCAGTAAAGAATATCAAGATAATGAGATTATATAAGAAGCTTAGTAAGTGATGACTAGAATCTTTCTCAGTAACAAGAGTAATGAGTAAGCAGATATATGAGTTGAAATTACTCTCAGAATTGAAATTAATTTATTCTGTTTTTTACATTTTCTATTTAAAGCTCTATAAATAATACTCTGAGATAGAGCTATCTTGACTGAATAAAATTGAGATTGAGAGTGATACTGAATATCTTATGAAGAAAATATTGAATAAGTAAATATATTATAATAAACTTCAATATCTTATTAAATGAAAAGATTATTTATTGTCAGAGAATTTATAAAAACTGCTTAAGTATTTGAAAAATACTGAGAAAGAGATTGTAAGTTATAAGACAGCTAGTAGAGACTGCTCTATTACATACTGAAGATATTGAATAAGAAATACTACTTAAGACTTCTTATTTTTTCTGAAAGAGTTTTTTTTAAAGATAATCTTACAGTAATGAGCTAGTATCTTGTAAGCTCTGTAGCACTCTTCTTCTATTTTCTCTTAAAGAGTTTTTTAGAAGTTTAATGAGACTATATAAGTGTAAAATTCCTGAAGTAATTAAAGAAAAGAAATATTTGAAATTAATAAAAAGATTAATATTATTGATCTGCAGACTGCTGCTATTCTAATAGAGTTATAGTCTGCTGAAAAAGTAAAAAGAGAGAATCAGAGTCTACTTATTAATAATCACATTCTTATCAAACTCATTCTTCACTGTTAAAGTCTTCAGCACTGATATTTTTATCTGCTGAGAAGTTAGTACTGCAGCACTGCAGAAGAGCATGAGAAATGCATAAAATATTAATTTATTAACTTATAAAGTATCTCAGTTATCTGCTTTAATTGAAGTGAGATTCTCTTCAATCAGTAATTAATCTCTGCAGTGCTTTCAACAGTAGTACTAACTAACTTCTTCTTGAGATCAGTCATTCTGAGATGTTTTTTCATCTCAGAGATTCATGCTTTCATCTTCTTTTACAGATGAGTAAGAGAGATCTCTTCAGTCTTAATAAAATTCATTAATACTTGAAGCTCTGAGACTCTCACTCTGTACTGCTTAAGCATCTGAGCTTCTTATCAGAGCTGATATAATGTCTTTCTGTGAGATAATACTTACAGAGACAGAAGTCATTGTTACAGATATAATAGAAATAACAGAAGTGAAAGAAGAATCAGATGTATAAAATCTCTCTCTTCTTCAGCTGCTTAGCACAGTGTAGATAAGTAATAATACTGATTAGAGACTGCACTGAAGTCTCTTTATAGAGAGAAGATGAAGAAACTGCAGAACTCTGCAGACTTAACTTAGCAGTATTCTAAGCAGAGCTCAGACATGCTGTAAGAGAGAAACTACAGATTAAACTTCTTAAAGTTACTGTTTTCAGAATCAAGCTCTTCTCAGATTCCTCTTCAAATAATCACACAGAGTTATATATCACTGTGTTGACTGAAGAAGAGAGCAGTGTTACAACTAGACTGACCATGTGACTGTGTCTGAGACCAGGACCAGAATTTTTGATAGTTTCATTGTCAATTCAACAGATCTCATTACACAGTTCTAATATTAGATAGTAGTCTCATACTGTTTTAGTGAGACTTACTGTCTACTCTTGTCACATTTTCCAAATGAGACCATGATTTCCACTTCTCAATTTAAATTATTTTTATTAATTTAAATGGCTTTAAATCTCATTTAAGTGTTACCAAAAAGCGTTACTTTTTAAAAAATTAAAAATAGTCTAAAAAAAACCTTAAAATGTCTAAAAATAGTAACTTTATGCCAAGAATGGGACTAAATGAGACCAAATGAGATCACTTTCTCATTTTTTTCAAGTCATGATTTCATTTTGAGATCTGATATATAGTCACTTTACATGTTTATTTAATGATTAGTCCCAGCGGGATTCACACCAAGAAATGTATGAGATCAGATCAAATGAGATTAAAAATGAAATTCATGATCTCAGCAGTCAGTCTAGTTACAACAGTGACAGAGAGAGCAGAAAAAGAACTGAACACAGATAAATTAACTGATAGAAGAGATGATATCTCACTGCAAGATACAGTGACTATCACTGCAGCTGTAAGAGAAGCAGAAGAAGAAGAAGAAGAAGAAGATATGATAATGAAAGTAATACTCTTATAATTCATCAACACTGCTGTCTCTGCCTTTAACTGAGCTTTCTTAACAGTCACAGAGACTGCAGCTGCATCATGAAGATGTTTACTCACTAGAAAATGTGTGATTCAAAGGTTGCTTAAGCCAGCGTATGATTACAGGCGTACGCCGGCTTCTTATATATTGTAATATTGTACGCTAATTTAATTAGCAGCTGCTATGGCCCCTTTACATTTGTACGTGTACACTAGTAGTTCAGAAGCGGCCGCGTTATTATTCAACAGTTGTACATTCTTTCAAACCACATTCTCCCTCACCAGATTCAGTCACACTCATGTGATTATATCATATGCCCTAGCTTCATGTGGATTAGCTCATCACTAGTGTTTCACAGTTATGTGATCTATTTCTGATTCAGCTAGCATTCTGTATACACTCTCACAAAGAAACTTTCACTATATTATATCACTCATTCACTAACTTTTCTTATTCTTCAACTATCTTCTTCATCATTATCATCATCAAACATTACTATCTTATTCAAGATTTCTATCTCTTCTTCTGTTCAACTCTTTTCATCTGTTTATCTATCACATTGTATATGTTTCTGACAATGACTCTCTGTTCTCATAACAAGTATCATTGTAGTGCTCATATCAGACAGTTTGTTAGTAGTAAGTGTAACACATTATGAAATGTATATGATCAGGACTTGTTTATCTTCTAATAATTGTCAGAATGTATTATCATGAATGACACATCTTCTTCATCTTCTTATATACTCTCTTCACCTTCTTGTATACTCTTGATCATTTCTCTTCTCAGCAGATTTCTGATCATGTTTTCTAGCATGATTTTGTATGAACACAGATGCTGATATATTTGTTTTTATTTATATAGAATCTTCATGTGTTGACAGATCTGTATCTGCTGATAATAGTGAACTCAATGTTGAATCATTGATTAAGAACTTGAAGAATGTGATAATGAAGAAATTGTCTGTATTATGTATAATCAGATCTTCTGCATTTCTTTCTGCTCTCTCTGTTTATTTCTCTGCCACTCTCTCTCAATCTTCTACACCTGTCTCTGTGTCTGATTCTTCTGCTTCTGCTATCTCTGTTCCTGTGATTCTCACTTCTGCCACTTCTGGTTTTATTGTCTCTGCTTTTGTTATCAGCTCTCCCTGTTTCAAGAAGATGTTGTATAGACTTAATGAACTATGTCTCTCAGTGTGTACACTCTCACTCTTCTTACTGACTCTCAGAATGATTTATTGTATAAAGACTGTATATAACATGACTATCTGAAGCTCAGTCATAAATACTGATTATTACATTCATTTTAAATATTTGTGATGAGATAATTATTTATTTATATCAGAGAATCACCTCTCTCTTCAACAGTGTTGAGATTGTAAGTCTTTTTCTTTTCATCTTTTCAATCAGACACTGATTTTCCTGTTCTTAGAGAAAATCATTATGAGTTTTGCTGTGTATGAAGTCATGATATTCACAGATATTAAGAAGCTTTTTATAACTATAAAGTTCAATATTGTGAGAACATTCACTCTGATAAATTTCTTTAGAATAATAGATCTGTATCAGTCTATTCTCTGATATCTGTTATCTGACTTTATAATGCAGATGAAAGATATCTGTGTTTTCAGAAATAAGAATGTGAATGTTGTACTCTTTTACACTCATAGATATGAGACTCATATGCCTTGTCTGAGATGTCATTGTGAGAATGAGCTGTTCACATGCTATGTTCTGCTTTCTGCATTTTCCTGTGTTTCTCTCTCTCTTTCTGAGAAGCCTCATGCATGTTGTAATTACACATACAATTCTAAGATCAGTGAGTGTTCATTTGATGATTGTTATCTCTGCTTTTGCAGTTTTATATACTAACAATAGTTCTTAGTTACTTCAGTGCCAGAGGTCATTTTAATCAAAGATGATAATATTACTGAGACTACTCTCTTCTGTTCTCAAGCTTCTTCTATCACTTTCTCTTCCTTTTCTGCAGGAAAGGTTGTGTGCATATCAGATTATAAGTGTTCAGCTCTGAGTGACTTCTGCTGTTTATTCAGTTCTGTGTCTCTCTCTTTCATTTTCTCTGCCTCTGTCTTTCCTTTCTTGGCTTCTGATTCTGTGAGTCTCATGCTCTTCTTCAATTTCTCTACACATATGCATGCGCATTTCTATATTGGCATTTCAGTCAATCTTGTAATAAATGACATTTATGTTGTACACAGAGCAGTAGAGGAATCAGAGATGTGTATAGTATTATTATAAGAGCAGCTTGCAGCTCTTGAATCTCTTACAGATCTTGAGTTTTGAGATTTTCTTTATTTTTGATGTTTTTCAGATGATGTGGTGTTGAAAATAGATTAAACATATGATGTATGAAAATGAATGAGATGTGTATGATAATATTTATCTTTTACAGCTGACTCTTATGATTGATGATCAATTCATTATCTCTTTTCTTACACTTTTTCTTTATTTACTAGTCACTACTCTTATATGATCTCTATATGATACAGTATTCAGTGACTAGATTCAGCAGCTTTTATCTTTTATAATTCTGTCTTATGTATTATACTGTCTCTCTTCATCTACTCAGATCACTACAGTAAACAGCTCATCAAAACTAATCTCATTCAATCTCTGAGTGTTCTCAGAGATTGAGATGACTTGGTCTCATATATCTGTAGATGTTTTAGATAGTTCATTCTCTGTGATCTTCATGATTGAACTGATATAAACAGTTGAATTCAACTCTGAATTTCTTTTTGTTCTGTGACCTGATTCATGTGCAAGTCTGCTGCTTTGAGACTGCTCTTTACTGTGTTGTGTCTGCTGTCTGCAGCATGTTATTATACAACTGGCTACAGTCTCATCACTTATTAAAGTGTGATGTTCATCTGATTTCTTCATTTCTTCTCATTCTTTCCTTATAATTGTGAAAAGATTGAAATAAGTGAGATCATCTGATTTGTAAGCATCTATGATTTCTCTTACTTTGTAAGGCTTTTCAATTATAAGCTTCTTCTTTTTCAACACTGATGATAGTGCTGTGAATAATTATAATTCACTCAGGTCTTGCATCTTTGCTTTTATAAGTCATGAATCATTGATTAAGTTGCATAAGACTCATCCCTCTGATTCTTTCAATGTGTACATTCTCAGAGAATGTGATTTGAGTATCTTATATAACTCAAATCATCTAGATTGAAACTTCTCAGAACTCTCATTATGTACAAGAACTCACATTCTTATCTTGAGACTTGATTTCTTAATAAGTGAGTCTTGTATTCTTTTCAATTGAATTGCTTGATTCAGAAGTAACTCATTAGCTTTTATGTGTGTGTGGCTGATCTCTTTCAATCTTGATTCTGTGTCTGTGACTGTTGCATCTGCAACTGCTACTGCTGTGTTTATAACTGCTGTTTCTGCTGTGTCTGCAACTGCTGTTTCTGCTGTATTTACAACTGCTTTCTTCCTCACCTTTTCTGAAGCATTCTCTGAGATGCGCGGATGCAATTCATACAACAGGTAGAATGATGAATGCTTGAAGACTGCATGCTGTTGAATCTGTGTGACCAGTAGTGCCTGTCTGAGATATTCATCTCATAGTCTTGTAGACTTGTTCACTAGATATTTCATCAGCATGTTACTCAAGATTCTATTCAAGTGTTTCATCTTTCTGTTTGTCTGCGGGTGATATGACATTGTTCTACAATGTCTTGTCTGTAACTGGCTCATGAAATGCCTCACTGCTTCTTCTACAAGGTTCACATCATTATCAGTTAGAATCTCATGTAGCATTCTATAGTTGACATAGATCTCATCATATAGAAACTTCATCATCACCTTCTCTATTGTCTCTGAAACTGCTTTCATGACTGGCCAGTCAGTAGTGTAATCAATAGCAGTGATTATTCATTGATTTTCATTTAGCATTTGCAGTAATATGTCTATGAGGTTCATCTCTCATTGTTTGAATGATTGTACTGTATATTTCACCTGATGTTGCACTTTCTTGCATTTCAACCCTTTCTTAGATTCTTTCACAACCTGGTAATTCAGACACTTGTGAGTGTACACCTGAATGTCCTCAGCCATGCTTGGTCAGTATACTCTTGATTTGAGTACTGTAAGAATAAGTGCTCGCAGGCGATTATTCGGGTGTTTGCAGCTTGGCGTGATATGTACTGTTAACTACTAGAAGTATTCGCGGTAGGAAGATAAAATGTAGAGATCAAATGTATAATAGTATTCAAGCTGAGTTGTAAATAGTATTTACAAACTTCAGTCTATATAGTTATATGTAGCCAAGGGCCGCTAGCTCTATTGATTACATGAGAGATAGAAATAGAAATAAAGAATCTGTGAAAAGTGAGATTTCTTACATATTTCTCTCTCTCTAAGACTTTGTTCATGAAGTCTTTCACTGAGTGACTTCATAGAATCAGCTCAGCACTGCAGTGATACTCACTAAAAACTCTTCATATCTATAAAAAATCTCAGTGAGGAAAAATCTCTTGTTATTATAAAGAGAAAAGAGTCTGTCACTCAGTTTCTTATTTCATGAGATTCTTTGTAATCTACAGATTCTTCTCTGACTATCACACAGATTCATCTCACATCTTTCATACAGAAGAATTTCAGTTAACTCTCAATTATTTTCACAAGATTCTTGTGTGATCATTACATAGATTCATCTCACAGATGAATCACTCTCTATGAGATCACTCTTATCAAAGAGAAACATTTATGAGTTGATCTTTCACTCATTCTTATAAATCATTGTTCTTTAACACTGTAAAATTGTGAGAAATTTTCCATTCTTTTACTAACTCTATAGAATTGTAGAATCAAGATATTCATAGTCTGTAATCACTCTTTGTAGTTATATAGAAAGATTCAGGCCTGTAATTCACAATCACTCTTATTTACTAGAGTGATTTAACTGTTTCATGAGATCACTTACAGTGTAAGTAAACCTCTCTAGAGTAGTATAAATATCTCAGATCTGTCTGCAGAATCTTATCTTCTTTTCTCTTTTTCTATAACAGCTTTCATTCTCATATAAACTGTGAGTATTCTTATTTATTCATAAAGTGTTTTCACTCAGATGATAGAGAGAGAGTGTTTCTGACAATGTCTGTATATTAATTCAAGAACTTCTTAAGAATAAAAATTTTTCAATTTTAATATCTTTGCAATAATGTCTGACTACTGCTAAGCTTCTTATGAGTGTCTCTGCAACTTCTCTGATCACTTTTTACTGACTGATGAAGCAGAAATATCACTGCTCACAACTGTGTCTTCACTTTTCTCAGCCCTGTCACTGCACTCAATCTTCAGGCCAGCAGTCAACTCTCTGTCTTTGTCAGATCAGTTTCTGACTCTAAGCAGTGCAGTTTCTCTCTTTACTGTAAGTCTTCTCATAAGTAATTTCTTACAGACTCTAGTTAACAGTTCTTATGAAGCTCTCTGTGTTATCAGTGTCTTCTGCAGCTTCATGAGCCTACAATCATCTCTTCTCTGTTCACATAATCACTGATCAGATATATGTAAATATGTCTAGATTCTCTATCAATGATTCTCATACTGTGATGCATTTCTGCAATCTCATTATCAATGAGAGATAAGTTCTCAGATATCTGTAAAATTCAGGTAATCAAGGTAATGCAAATGCTATGAATTCATAATAAGAGTTAATCTAAGTAGATGAGCTCTCTCTTCACATCTTAATTATTTCTGAGCTGGATACTTCAGCACAACTGAAAGAGTGAACACAGCTTTATAAGAAGTATCTGATTATACACACAGGCAGTCAGTTCTCAAGATTCTGCTGCAACTGTATATATTCTAATATTCAGCTTCTCTGAAGTCTGTGCATTTCTAATAATCTTTGTATCAAATGTAACAATTGTCTGTATCACAGATATAATACTCTCTGCTTCTTTAAAGAGAGAAATTGATAGTTGTGAGAAAGTTGAGTATTACAGATATTAAGAGTGTAAGTATGAATTTTCTTTATTTTTTCTTTATTAATCTCTAAATTGTGTTCACAGCTCTGTTTATTTTCTATTTTTTAATTTTAATAAGAATATGATTTCTTCTTCTCTTATATACACTGCAGACTGTTCATCTCAGTAGAAACTCATTATCTTATAGACTAGAATTTATAAATAACAGTGTTAATATCTTTATTATAATCAGGTTCTTAGCAAAGATTACATCATTCTGACTTATCAGAATTCATAGTATGAAAGTCATGTCTCAGCTTCTGCAGATATCTTATCTATCTGAATAATTCTTAAGTAAACTTATTTATCTTGTCAGAATACTTTTATCACTGAACCTTGAATCAGAGCTTGTAATCTCACTTCTCTGAGTCAATAATTTCTTTAATCTGATATTCTCTTTCACTCTCTAGTGCTTTATAAATAGAGTGATAAGTCACAGAATTCTCTTCTAAGAATTCCTTATATTCACAGAGTAAAGAGATATGAAAAACATTATATATCTACAACTCAGATGACAGTTTCAATCTGTAGAACTATGAGTTAACTTTCTTCATAATCTTATAAGACTTTATCTGTAAGAGATTCAGCTTCTTACTAGATCTTCATATGATAATATTTTCTAGACTTAGTCAGACTCTATCATCTTTCTTAAAACTCTTTGTAATATACTTGAAGTCATAGTATCTCTTCTGATACTCTTGAGTCTTTCTCAAGAATTCACAGACTTTCTCTCAGATCTTCTGAATTCTCTCAGTCTGTTTATAAGTATTATCACACTCTATAGTGTACTCTCACAGATTCATCAAGATCATCTATAGATAAGTCTCAGTAAGCATCTTAAAGAGAGTTTTATCTGTGCTGACATGCTTTGAGTTATTATATACAATCTCTGTGAGTAATAATTAATATACTCAGTCATTCTGATTGTAATTAACAAAGTACTGCAGATATTATTTCAATATACTCATCAGATATTCTATCTGATCATCTGTCTGTTGATGAAAAGTCATGCTTAGATCTTACAAGATCTTCAGTATAGTTATCAGATCAGATCAGAACTCTTCTGTGAAGATTAATTCTCTATCTGAGATAATATTCACAGATAATTCATGCAATCAGATCACATTGTAGATGAAGATATAAGTTAAATTCTTTAACTTCAAGTTCTTGCAGATGAGTATAAAGTGTGCTATCTTGATAAAGTAATTCACTATCATCAGCACACTGTTAAAGCAGGTATTATATATGTTCTTACTTTCAGAGAGACTTACAAGAGCAGTCATTTCTAGCTGTTCTCAAGATTCTCATGAGATGAATAGAGGAGTAAGTTCTTCATATAATCTGAATCACACTACTCATGAACCCTGATAAATAGTATAAGAATTCACTATCTTCTTCACAAGTTCTCACATCTTCAGTCAGAAGTATTTTCTTATAAGCAACTTATAAGTTCTAGTATCTGTAAAATAACTCACTAGAGAAGAGTCATAATACCTTTTAATAAGTTCTACTTATAGAAACTCATTTACAGATATATAAATCTAGCTCTCTCTTTATAAGAGATTATTTAAGTCTCTTCAATTGTTTATTTCTGCAGAATTGATCTCTGTTATGAGCAGTTTTCAAATATGCTGAGTATATTTATTCTTCAGTTACAGTTCAGATAATCTGAATAGAAGATCTTATAAAGACTTATACTCTGTTTCTTCTTACATCAGGTCTTCTACAGTACTTCTCAAAGTCTGTAAACTCTTCAGATTATAGATACTCTCTTCAAGAATTCTCACAGAGATCTTCAGAGTGTTGACTCTCAGTGTTATAGAGAGTAGTTGTACAGACTTCTTCTCTCTCTTTTCTCTCTTCTCTCATAAGAAATTAGAAGACTCTTCAGTTAATCTCTTTATAATACTCAGTTCAAGCATTCTGTAAAGCTTTTCTGTCTTCTCTAGTCTCTCAGTATCTGTCATTCTGGTCTTCTTAACATGGTCTGATCTGTGAGAGAGTCTGTTCACTGAGTTCTTAGTTCTCTTAATATGTTCTATCTTGAATTAGAACTCACTCAGTCTCTGAGCTCAGTGAATCTATCATTACAAGAGTTTCTTAATTGAAGTAAACTGTTATAAGCTGTTATAATCAGTTCTAACAGTAATCACTGTTATAAGACTCTCAAAGTAGTGACATTAGTAATAGAAGAATTTCACTATTATAAGAAGCTTCTGATTATAAATATTATAGTTAATCTCTGTAAGTTGCATCTTCTGTGAGAAAAAGATTACTGAAACTCAGTTCTTATTTAACTGTAGTTACAAGACTATTTCTGAAATTATAAAGAAGAAGATATCTATCTTCAATCTGATTAAGAGTTAGAGATCAAAGTGAAACAGCATTACTGTATTTATAAATATCTATTTTAATCTTACAAAGATCTCATAAGCTTCTGAGATAAGAAAGTTCTCACAGTTCTCTCTTCTTAATAATCTTTTCATTCTTCATTTATAGAATGACTTCTTCTTGTTTTCACTCTTCAGCATGTTTATAAGAATCAAGAAGATTCTTATGAACACAAAGATAAACTGTCTATAGAAATTCATAAAGTTCAGAAAGATCTGAATCTCATGAATACTAGTTAACTTCAGCTATGATAGAATAGTCTCAATCTGTGAAGATTTCATCTGAATATCATCTGCAGTGATTACATATTCTAGAAAATTAATTCAGTGAGCACTGAAGTTACACTTTACAAGCTTAACATACAGTTCTGTCTTATCTAAGATCTTCAACATACTTTATATATACTCAGTGTGTTCTTTCTTCTTTATAAAGTACATTATCATATCATTCAGATATATTATCACAAAGATATTCAGATATATGTGAAGTGTTTTATTGATAAAAGACTGA
Organism: Blastomyces dermatitidis ER-3; assembly: GCF_000003525.1. Taxonomy (NCBI): domain Eukaryota; kingdom Fungi; phylum Ascomycota; class Eurotiomycetes; order Onygenales; family Ajellomycetaceae; genus Blastomyces; species Blastomyces dermatitidis. The sequence continues at coordinate 1,480,963 of NW_025544777.1, read as the reverse complement.
AATGCTGCAGAAATATTAGTCAGATCAAAAGATATCACTAGATATTTAAATAATCTTAGTGCAGTTCTAAAGACAGTCTTTCATTCATTCTCAGACTGTATTCACAGCTGTGTATATATATTGATCATATTCAGTTGTGTGAATATAACAGCTTCTGTGAGATGATTGATTACATTCTTGATCAGAGACAGAAAATAGCAGCTCTTTATTATCTTGAAGTTCAGATCACAGTAGTCTATACACAATCTGAGATCTTTATTCTTCTTCTTTACAAATATCACAGAGACTTTCACAGAGATCTGTGAAGATCAGATAAAGTTATTCTTCAGATTCTTCTTTATATAAGTCTGTAAGATCTCTGTCTCATAATAAGAGAGCTTATAGATTAATCTTCAGAAGAGTTTCTGCTCTTCTATCAAATCTATTATCAGATTCTTCTCACAGTGAGAGAAAAGCTTAGCTGCCTTTGCTGAGCTGAATATTTCTGTAAGATCTTGATATTTCTCTGATATCTGAAGCTCAGTTTTCATGACTGTGAGATTCTCAGACACTTGCAAAGTTATTACATAGATAAGCTTGTCTTCTCTGATTAACTCTACAGCATTAACTGATTCTATCTCTATAAGTGAGTCTGTCAACACTGATTGAAAGTATAAACCTGACTTATAGACAGCTATGTGTGAATTGTGTCTTTGAAGTTATACAAGTCTCAAGTACATATTATCTGTGATGTCTGTGATAATCACAGTTTTCATAAATCTTCTTCAGATTTCAGAGAGATCTTGTAATTCAAAGATGATTCTTATAAGTCTCTCAGTTCTCAGATCTGAGTTCTTATGTCCTGCTTATTATAAGAGCAGATTCTCAGTTTTCATCTTTCAGCTTATTCACTCTGTGAGCTTTAGAAACATCACAGTGACCTGAGATTCTGAGTTTATTAATACTTCTTATACTTACAGAGCAGCAGTACTGCAGCACAGTCTCTCTCTGTGAGTAAGCATTTTCATTGAGAGAGTAACAGATTCAGATATCAGCTTCAAGACTCTTAAGAAGGCTGTTACTAACTCTGTCTGTGACTTCTTAAATTTCTATTTTAATTTGTCTGAACAGTTTGTATGAAGATGTTCTGATTTAAAACAGATAAAGCAGAGTCTCTTTTTCTTAATCTCTCTATTATACACTCTGTTCACAGAAGCTTGTAAAGCTCTTTCTCTCTGCTCAGCAGTCAGATACAAATCTCTCTATATCTTATCATCTTTTTCTAACAAATCTGTTCTCTATTGTTCTGGCCCTTGTAGAACTGATTAATGATTCACTCTCTACAGATCTGTGATTCTCACAGTGATCTGTAAGCAGTGAATAAGAGTCATCAGCTTCTTCAGAGCTAAGAACTTAGAGTCTTACTCAATGAGCTTGTTCTACATATCTTTATTCAGTCTCTTCATGAATATCATCATTCAGATCTTGTTTCAGAGCTCTGTTTTCACAGATCTCAATTCATACTACAATTTCATGAAGTACTGTGAGTAGTCTTCATCAGATTTCTCACCACTTTTTCTAATATTGATAATCACAGTTCAGATATTCTCTGTTCAGCTTATAAAGTTTCTCAACTTATTCTCTAAATAGATCTTGAGAACAGATCAGTGAGATCTCTCATGATCATTCTCTAGATGATTCAGTCAGTTCTTGACTTCAGTGTAATAGAGGTCTGTCATTGTATAGATGACAGCTTCTTCATCTTTTATATTGCACAGCTGAGCTTGCAAGTCAATTTCAAATGCAAACTTGTAAAAGCTTTTATAGATTGTAATTCAATAAGTGTGTGATTCAAAGATTGCTTAAGCCAGCGTACAATTACAGGCGTACGCCGGCTTCTTATATATTGAATCTTGTATGCTAAATTAATTAGTGGCCGCTAGAGCCCTCTTTACATTTATACACTAGTAGTTTGAAAGTGGCTGTGTTATTATCTGATAATTGTATGTTCTTCTGAACTACATTCTCTCTCATCAGATTCAGTCACACTCACATGACTATGTTGTACACTCTAGCTTCATGCAGATTAGCTCATCACTAGTGTTTCACAATTATGTGACCTATCTCTGATTCAGCTAGTGTTCTGCATACACTCTCACAAAGAAACTTTCACTATATTACATCACTCATTCACTAACTTTTCTCATTCTTCAATTATCATTTTCATTATTATCATCATTAAATACTATCATCTCATTCTAGATTTCTACTCCTTCTTCTGTTTAACTCTTTTCATCTGTTCATCTATCACATTGTATGTGTTTCTGGTGATGGCTCTCTGTTTCTACAACAAGCATTCTCATAGTGCTCATACTGAGCAGTTTGTTAGCTGTAAGAAATCCCGCTCCTCGCGGATTCTTTACCCCTATTCCTATCTCTCACGTAATCAATAGGGCTAGCGGCCCTTGACTACACACAACTATATAGACTGGAGTTCGCGAATACTATTTGCAACTCAGCTTGAATGCTATTATACATTTGATCCCTACATTTATCTTTCTACCGCGAACACTTCTAGTAGTTAACAGTATATATCATGCCAAGCTGCAAACACCTGAATAATCGCCTGTGAGCACTTATTCTTACATTTCAAGCTCAGTCAGTCAGCAATCACCTGTTATGACTGGAAGAACTAGAAACTCACATGCTTCAATCCCTGCGAACCCTACTGCAGGCACTCAGGAGCAGCCATCTGAATCATGAATAACCCCTGTGAAAGAAGTTTCAGAGGACTTATCAATCACTCATGGGACATCATTCTCTGCATCTGTGACAGGGGAACTCTCTGAACCTATGAATGAATCAATCTCAGTGAAGAACATTCTTGAGCATCTTCTGCAGAATCAAGCTATTTTTCTACAAGAAATGCTTACTGCCTGCAAACACTCTTGAACTGAGTCTCTAGACATGATCTTCAGAGACACTCATGAACTGAAAAGAAACTTCCTCAAGCTGTGATTACTTAAGACCATCTATCAAATCACAATCTATAAAAGCTTTTGCAAGTTTGTATTTGAAATTGACTTGCAAGCCTGACTGTGTGATATGAAAGATGAAGAAGCTGTCATCTACACAATGACAGATCTCTATTACACTGAAGTCAAGAACTGGCTGAATCATCTAGAGAATGATTATAAGAGATTCTGATGATCTGTTCTCAAGACCTATCTAGAGAATAAGTTGAGAAACTTCATGAGCTGAACAGAGAACATCTGAGCTGTGATCACTAATATTAGAAAAAGAGGTGAGAAATCTGATGAAGACTACTCACAGTGCTTCATGGAATTGTGATGTGAATTAAGACCTGTGAAAACAGAGCCCTGAAACAAGACCTGAATGATGATATTTGTAAAAAGACTGAATAAAGACATGCAGGACAAGCTCATTGAGCAAGGCTCTAAGTTCTTGATTCTGAAGAAACTGATGACTCTCATTCATCACTTACAGATCACTGTGAGAGTCACAGACTCACAGAGAGTGAATCATCAATCAGCTCTGTGAGAGCCAGAACAACAGAGAACAGATTTGTCAGGAAAAGATAACAAGACATAGAGAGATTCATGTCTGACTGCTGAGTAGAGAGAGAGAGCTTCACAAGCTTCTGTAAACAGAGTGTATAACAGAGAGATCAAGAAAAAGAGACTCTGCTTCATCTATTCTAAATCAGGACATCTCTGTGCAAACTGTCTGAATAAATCAAAATAGGAATTTGAGGGATTGTGAACAGAGTCAGCAACAGTCTTCTTAAGAGTCTTGAAGCTGACACCTGAATCTGTTGCTCTCTCAATGAAAATGCTTGCTCATGAGAAGAGATCATACTGCAGTGCTGCTGCCTCACAAGCATGAAAAGTATTGATGAACTCAGGATCTCAGATCACTGTGATGTCTCTAAAGCTTGTGAAGTGAATAAGCTGAAAGGTAGAGACTGGGAACCTGCTCTTGTAATAAGCAGGGTGTGAGAACTCAGATCTGAGAACTGAGAGACTTACAAGAATCATCTTTGAATTGCAAGATCTCTCTGAAATCTGGAGAAGATTTGTAGAAACTGTGATTATCACAGACATCACAGATGACATGTATTTGAGACTTGCATGACTTCAAAGACACAATTCACACATAGCTGTTCATAAGTCAGGTTTATACTTCCAATCAGTGTTGACAGACTCACTCACAGAGATAGAAGCAGTTAATGCTGCAGAGTTGATTAGAGAAGACAAGCTCATCTATATGATGACTTTGTAAGTATCTGAGAACCTCACAGTCATGAAAACTGAGCTTCAGATATCAGAGAAATACCAAGATCTCACAGAGATGTTCAGCTCAGCTAAGGCAGCTGAGCTTTCTTCTCACCGCGAGGAGAATCTGATAATAGATTTGATAGAAGAGTAGAAACCCTCCTGAGAATCAATCTATAAGCTCTCTCATTATGAGACAGAGATCTTGCAGATCTATGTGAAGAAGAATCTGAAGAATGACTTCATCTGATCTTCACAGGCCTTCATGAAAGCCTCTGTGATGTTCATGAAGAAGAAGGATGAAGGTCTCAGATTGTATGTAGACTACTGTGACCTGAACTTCAAGATAATAAAGAGCTGCTATTCTCTGTCTCTGATTGAGAATGTGATCAACTGTCTCACAGAAGCTGTCATATTTATACAACTGAATGTGATCAATGCATATGCACAGCTGTGAATACAGTCTAGAGATGAATGAAAGACTGTCTTTAGAACTGCACTGAGATTGTTTGAATATCTAGTGATGTCTTTTGATCTGACTAATGCCCCTGCAGCATTTCAGTCTTTCATCAACAAAACACTTTGTGCATATCTGAATGTCTTCATGATAATATATCTGAATGATGTGATGATGTACTTCATGAAGAAGAAAGAACACACTGAGCATGTATGAAGTGTGTTGAAGGTCTTAGATGAGACAGAACTGTATATTAAGCTCATGAAGTGCAACTTCAGTGCTCACCAGATTAATTTCCTAGAATATGTAATCATCACAGATGATATCCAGATGAAATCTTCACAGATTGAGACTATTCTATCATAACTGAAGTCAACTAGTATTCATGAGATTCAGATCTTTCTGAGCTTTGTGAATTTCTATAGATAGTTTATCTTTGTGTTCACAAGAATCTTCTTGGCTCTTACAGATATACTGAAGAGTGAAAATAAGAAGAAGTCATTCTATAAACAGAGGATGAAAAGATTGTTAAGAAGAAAGAACTGTGAGAACTTTCTTATCTCAGAAGCTCGCGGGGCCTTTATAAGGTTGAAACAGGCATTTGCAGATACAGTGATGCTGTTTCACTTTGATCTCTTGCTCTTAATCAGATTGAAGACAGATGCCTTCTTCTTTGTGATTTCAGAAATAGTCTCACAACTACAGTCAAATAAGAACTGGGTTTCAGTGGCCTTTTTCTTATGAAAGATGTAACTCATGAAGATCAACTATGACATTCATGATTAGAAGCTTCTCATAATAGTGAAATCCTTTCATCACTGATATCACTACTTCAAGAATTTCATGACAGTGATTACTGTTAGAACTGATCATGATAGCTTGTAACAGTTTGCTTCAATCAAGGAACTCTCACAGCAGCAGGTTCACTGAGCTCAGAGACTGAGTGAGTTCTGATTCAAGATAGAGTATATCAAGAGAACTAAGAACTCAGCAGACAGACCCTCTCACAGGTCAGACTATGTTAAGAAGATCAGAATGACAGACACAGAGAGACTAGAGAAGACAGAAAAGCTTCACAGAATGCTTAGACTGAGTGTTATAAAGAGATTGACTGAAGAGTCTCTCAATCCTCTGTAAGAGAAGAGAGAGAAGAAAGAGAAGAAGCCTGCACAACTACTCTCTGTGACACTGAGAGTCAACACTCTGGAAATCTCTGTGAGAATCCTTGAAGAGAGTATCTATAATCTGAAGAGTTTGCAGACTTTGAGAAGCATCATGGAAGACCTGATGCAAGAGGAAACAGAGCATAAGTCTTTGTAAGATCTTCTATTCAGATTGTCTGAACTGCAACTGGAGAATGAATATGCTCAGCATATTCAGAAACTGCTTATAACAGGGACCAACTCTGCAGAAACAAAGAATTGAAGAGACTTAAATAATCTCTTATGAAGAGAGAGCTGGATTTATGTGTCTGTGAATGAGTTTCTACATGTAGAACTTATCAAAAGGCATCATGACTCTTCTCTAGTGAGTCATTTTATAGACACTAGAACTCATGAGTTGCTTATAAGAAAATACTTCTGACTGAAGATGTGAGAACTTGTGAAGAAGATAGTGAATTCTTGTGCTGTTTGTCAGGATTCGCGGGTAGTGCAGTCCAGGTCATATGAAGAACTCACTCCTCTATTCATCCTGCGGGAACCTTGAGAACAGCTAGGAATGAATGCTCTTGTGAGCCTCTCTGAAAGCAAGGACATATATGATGCCTGTTTTGACAGTGTGCTGGTGATAGTGAATCACTTCATCAAGATAGCACACTTTATACTCATCTGCAAGGACTTGAAGTCAAAGAATTTGACTCATATCTTCATCTGTGATGTGATCTGATTGCATGAATTATCTGTGAACATTGTCTCAGATAGAGAATCAATCTTCACAGAAGAGTTCTGATCTGATCTGATAACTATACTGAAGATCTTGTAAGATCTAAGCACAGCTTTTCATCAATAGACAGATGATCAGATAGAATATCTGATGAGTATATTGAAACAGTATCTGTGATGCTTTGTTAATTACAATCAGAATGACTGAGTGCATTGATTATCACTTACAGAGTTTGTATACAACAACTTAAAGCATGTCAGCACAGATAAAACCCTCTTTGAGATGCTCACTGAGACTCATCTGTGAATGACCTTGATGAACCCGCGAGAGTACACTATAGAGTGTGGTGATGCCTGTGAACAGGCTGAGAGAATTCAGGAGATTCAGGAGAAAGCCTGTGAATTCTTGAGAAAGGCTCAAGAGTATTAGAAGAGATACTATGACTCTAAGTACATTATAAAGAGTTTCAAGAAAGATGATAGAGTCTGACTGAGTCTAGAAAACATCATCATGCAGAGATCTAGTAAGAAGCTGAATCTCTTATAAACAGAGTCTTATAAGATTGTGAAGAAAGTTAGCTCACAGTTCTACAGATTGAAACTGTCATCTGAGTTGTAGATATACAATGTTTTTCATGTCTCTTTACTTCATGAATATAAGGAATTCTCAGGAGAGAATCCTGTGACTCATCACTCTGTTCACAAAGCACTAGAGAGTGAAAGAGAATACCAGATCAAAGAGATTGTTGACTCAGAGAAGTGAGATCACAAGCTCTGATTCAAGGTTCAGTGATAAGAATATTCTGACAAGATGAATGAGTTCACTTGAGAATCATTCAGACAGATAAGATATCTGCAGAAGCTGAGACATGACTTTCATGTCATGAATTCTGACAAGTCAGAATGACATGGTCTTCACTAAGAACCTGATTATGATAAAGATATTAACACTGTCATTTGCAAATCCTAGTCTACAAGATGATGAGTTTCTACTGAGATGAACAGTCTGTGATGTATATAAGAAAAGAAGAAAACATGTTCTCATTAAAGCTAAAAAACAAGAAAACAAACAGGGCTGTGAATACAATTTAGAGATTAACAAAGAAAAAATAAAGAAAATTCACACTCACATTATCAATATCTGTAACACTCAACTCTCTCACAACTATCAATTTCTCTCTTCAAAGAAGCAGAGAGTATCATACCTGTAATACAGACAATTGTTGCATTTGACATGAAGACTATCAGAAATGCACAGACTTCAGAGAAGCTGAACATCAGAGTACACACAGTTACAGCAGAGTCTTGAAGACTGGTCATCTGTGCATGTGATCAGATATCTCTCACAAAGCTGTGTCTACTCTCTCAGTTATGCTGGAGTATTCAGCCTGAAAATAATGAAGATATGAAGAGAGAGCTCATCTGTCCAGATCAACTCCTGTTGCAAATTCATGATATTTGCATTGCCTTGATTACCTGGATTTTGCAGGTACTCAGAGACTCATCTCTCATTGATAATGAGATTACAGAAATGCGCTGTGGCATGAGAATCATTGATAGGAAACCTAGGCATATTTGCATATGCCTGGTCAGAGATTGTGCAGGCAGAGAGAGGATGATTGTAGGCCTGTGAGACTGCAGAAGACACTGGCAACACCAGAAGCTTTATAAGAACTGTCAGCTAGAATCTGTAAGGAATTACTTATGAGAAGACTTACAGCAAAGAAAGAGACTGCACTGCTTAGAGCCAGAGACTGGCCTGGAAGAGGGATGAAATAAGCCGCTGGCCTGAAGATCAGATGCAGTGGCAGGGCTGAAGGAGATGAAGGTGTGATCATGAGTGACAGCATCTCTGCTTCATCAGCCAGTAAAAAGCAATCAGAGAAGTTGCAGAGACACTCATGAGAAGCTCAGCAGCAGTCAGACATTATTTATGAAGATATTAAAATTGAAAAAATTTTTATTCTTGAGAAGTTCTTGAATCAATATGCAGACATTGTCAGAAACACTCTCTCTCTGTCATCTGAGTGAAAACACTTCATGAATGAATGAGAATACTCACAGTTTGTGAAGATGAGAGCTGTTACAGAAAAAGAGAAAAGAAGATGAGGTTCTGCAGACAGATCTGGGGTATTTATACTACTCTAGAGAGATTTGCTTGCACTGTGAGTGATTTCATGAAACAGCCAGATCACTCTAGTAAATAAGAGTGATTGTGAATCACAGGCCTGAATTCTTCTATGTGACTACAAAGAGTGATTGCAGACTGTGAATATCTTGATTCTACAATTCTACAGAGTTAGTGAAAGAATGAAAAATTTCTCACAATTCTACAGTGTCAAAGAGCAATGATTTGTGAGAATGAATGAAAGATCAACTCATGAATATTTCTCTTTGATAAGAGTGATCTCACAGAGAGTGATTCATCTGCAAGATGAATCTGTGTGATGATCACACAAGAATCTCATGAAAATAGTTGAGAGTCAACCAGAACTCTTCTGTATGAAAGGTGTGAGATGAATCTGTGTGATAGTCAGAGAAGAATCTGTAGGTTATAAAGAATCTCATAGAACAAGAAACTGAGTGACAGACTCTTTTCTCTTCACAGTAACAAGGGATTTTTTCTCACTGAGATTTTTTATAGATGCAAAGAATTTTTAGTGAGTATCACTGCAGTGCTGAGCTGACTATGAAGTCACTCAGTGAAAGGCTTCGCGGATGAAGCCTTAGAGAGGGAGAGATATATAAGAAATCCTGCTTCTCATGAATTCTTTACCTCTATTCCTATCTCTCATGTAATTAATAGGGCTAGCGGCCCTTGGCTACACACAACTATATAGACTGGAGTTCGCGAATACTATTCACAACTCAGCTTGAATGCTATTATACATTTGATCCCTACATTTATCTTCCTACTATGAACACTTCTAGTAGTTAACAGTACATATCACGCCAAGCTGCAAACACCCGAATAATCGCCTGCGAGCACTTATTCTTACATTAGCAGTAAGTGTAATGCATTGTGAAACATGGTCAGGACTTGTTTATCTTCTAACAATTGTCAGAATATACTATCATAAATGACACATCTTCTCCATCTTCTTATACACTCTCTTTATCTTCTCATACATTCTTGATTATTTCTCTTCTCAGCAGGTTTCTGATTGTGTTTTCTGGCATGATTTTGTGTGAATGCAGATGCTGATATGTTGTTTTTATTCATGTAGAATCTTCATATGTTGACAGATCTGTGTCTGCTGATAATAGTGAACTCAATATTGAATCATTGATTGAGAATCTGAAGAATGTGATAATGAAGAAATTGTCTGTGTTATGTGTGACTGAGTCTTCTGCATTCTCTCTTGCCTCTTCTGTCACTTCTCAATCTTCTACACTTGCTCCTGTGTCTGATTCTCCCGCTTCTGCTACCCCTGTTCCTGTGATCTCTACTCTCACTGCTTCTGATTTTACTGTCTCTGTCTTCATTACTAGCTCTTCTCATTTCAAGAAGATGTTGCATAGGCTCAGTGAATCACATTTTTCAGTGTATACACTCTCACTCTTCTTGCTGACCTCTAGAATGATTTATTGTATGAAGACAGTGTATAATATGACTATCTGAAGTTCAGTTACAGACACTGATTATTACATTCATTTTAAATATTCATGATAAGATAATTATTCATTCATCTCAGAAAATCACTCTCTCTCTCAACAGTGTTAAGATTATAAGTCTTTTTCTTTTTCATCTTTTCTTTCTGACACTGATTTTTCTATTCTTAGAGAAAATCATTATGGGTTTTACTGTGTACAAAGTCATAATATTTACAGATATCAAGAAGCTTTTCACAACTGTAAAGTTTAATATTACAGAGATATTCACTCTGATGAATTTCTTCAGAATGATAGATCTGTATCAGTCTATTCTCTGATATCTGTTATCTGACTTCATAATGCAGATGAAAGATATTCATGTTTTTAAGAATGAGAACACAGATAACATACTCTTTTACACTCACAGATGTGAGGCTTGTATACCTTGTCTGAGATATTATCATAAGAATGAGCTGTTTGCATGCTGTGTTCTGCTTTCTATATTTCTCTGTGTTTCTCTCTCTCTTTCTGAGAAGTCTCATGTGTGTTGTAATTGTATGTACAATTCTAAGACTAGTGAGTGTTCATTCAGTAATTGTTATCCCTGTTTTTGTGATTTTATATACTAATAATAGTTCTTAGTTACTTCAGTGTCAGAGATCATTTTAATTGAAGATGATAACACTGCTGAGACTACTCTCTCTTATCTTTAAGCTTCTCTTATCACTTTCTCTTTCTTCTCTGTGAGAAAGGTTGTGTGCACACTGAGTTATAAGCATTCAGTCTCAGATGACTCCTGCTGTTATTTATCTGATTCTGCATCTTCTTCTTCTTCTGTTTCTTTCATCTTCATTCTCTCTGTTCTGGCTTCTAGTTCTGTGAGTTCTGTGCTCTTCTTCAATTTCTCTACATGTACATATACACATTTCTATATTGGCATTCCAGCCAATCTTGTGATAAATGACATTAATGTCATACACAGAGTGATAGAGGAATCAGAGATGTGCACAGTGTTGTTGCAAGAGTGGCTCGCAGCCCTTGAATTTCTTGCAGACCTCGAGTTTTGAGATTTCCTTTTTTGGCATTTTTCAGGTGATGTGGCGTTGGAAATAGATTAAACATGTGGTGTATGAAAATAGATGAGATGTGTATAATAATATTTGTCTTTTACAGCTGACTCTTACAGTTAGTAATCAATTCATTATCTCTTTTCTTACACTTTTTCTTTATCTGCTAGCTACTACTCTTACACAATCTCTATATAATACAGTATTCAGTGACTAGATTCAGCAGCTTTCAACTTTTTATGATTCTGTCTCATGCATTATACTGTCTCTCTTCACTCACTCAGATCACTACAGTAAACAGCTTATTAAAACTAATCTCATCTGATCTCTGAGCATCTTCAGAAGTTGAGATGACTTGATCTCATACATTTACAGATGTTTCAGATAGTTCATCCTCTGTGATCTCTGCAATTAAACTGATATAAATAGTCAAATTCAACTCTGAATCTCTTTTTCTTCTGTGATCTGACTCATATACAAGTCTGCTGCTTTGAGACTACTCTTTATCACATTACACTCACTGTCTGCAGTATGTTATTATATAATCAGCTACAGTCTCATCACTTATTAAAGTGTGATATTCATCTGATTTCTTCATTTCTTCCCATTCTTTTCTTATAATTATGAAAAGATCAGAATAAGTGAGATCATCTGATTCATAAGTGTCTATGATTTCTCTTACTTCACAAGACTTTTCAATTATAAGTCTCTTCTTTTTCAACACTGATAATAGTGCTGTGAATAATCATAATTCACTGAAGTCTTGCATCTTTGCTTTTATAAGTCATGAATTATTAATTAAGTTGTGTAAGATTCATCTCTCTGATTCTTTCAATGTGTACATTTCCAGAGAATGTGATTTGAGTATTTTATATGACTCAAATTATCTAGATTGAAACTTCTTAGAACTCTCATTGTATACAAGAACTCACATTCTCATCTTAAGACTCAATTTCTTAACAAGTGAGTCTTGTATTCTTTTCAATTGAATTGCTCAGTTCAGGAGTAACTCATTAGCTTTTGCACATGCATGGCTGATCTCTTTCAATCTTGGTTTCACATCTGTGACTGTTGTGTTCACAACTGCTACTGCTGCATTTATAACTGCTGTTCCTGCTGCATCTGCAACTGCTGTTTCTGCTGTGTTCACAACTGCTCTCTTCTTCATCTTTTCCGAAGCATTCTCCAGGATGCGCGGATGCAATTCATACAACAGGTAGAATGATGAACACTTGATGACTGCATGCTGTCAAATCCGTGTGATCAGTAGCACCTGTCTGAGATATTCATTTCATAGTCTCATAGACTTGCTCACTAGATATTTCATCAGCATGTTGTCTAAGATTTTATTCAAGCATTTCATCTTCTCATTTATCTGCAGATGATATGACATTGTTCTACAATGTCTTATCTATAACTGGCTCATGAAATGCCTCACTGCTCCTTCTATGAAATTCGCATCATTATCAGTTAGAATCTCATGCAGCATTCTATAGTTGATATAGATCTCATTATATAGGAACTTCATCATCATCTTCTCTGTCATCTCTGAAACTGCTTTTACAACTGGCCAGTCAGTAGCATAATCAATAGCAGTGATTATTCATTGATTTTCATTTGATGTTCACAGTAATATGTCTATGAGATTCACCTCTCATCATTTGAACAGTTGTATCATACACTTCATCTGATATTGCACTTTCTCACATTTCAATTCTTTCTTAGATTCTTTCACAACCTGGCAATTCAGACACTTGTGAGTGTATATCTGAATGTTCTTGGCCATGCTTGGTCAGTATACTCTTGATTTGAGTACACTTATGAGTTCAGAGCTTTCTAAGTGACTGAATTCCTTGTGTATATGAGTTACTAAGTCATGTCTAAATGAAGGTTCTAGATAGAGAGCTTCTGTGTATTCTAGATCACAGTAAAGCATAACATCATTTTTCAATTTTCTCAGCTTGAAGTTCAGAAGCATCTCTTCTACTACTTTTACAAGATACTTGTTATCTGACATCTTATCATTCTTTAAGCAAGAGATTATGATGTTCACTCATTCTGATTTCTTGCATCTTCTCAGCATGTTTAACATGAACATTTCTTGTGTCTGGTTCACAGAACTCTTACTTATGAAATCAGATCTGTAACTGATTACATTCAGTATCACTGCATCTGATCTCTTTCAGTATTTGATATGAAGATTGTACACTTGAAACTCTGAGATTCAACATGCTAAGTGTTTAAAAGGTTTTATCATTAATTATAGATAGATAAGACTTTCATGATCTGTGATTATCATTGTTGTATGCCTGTTGTTGATATATCTATCTTATAATATCAGTATGTGCTTAATCACTAGCAATTCCTTTTCATGTACTGAGTAATTGAGCTCAGTGTCTGATAGTTTTCTATCATTGTACATCACTGAGTGCAGCTTGTCATTCTTACTCATCTGTAGAAGAGTATCTCTGATAGCTCATTCAGATGCATCTGTCTCAATGTAGAAAGATTTATTATAATCTGATTGAATAAGCACTGAGAATGTTATTACACATTTTCTCAGTGTGAGAAAAGTCTCTTCACACATAGCATTTCAGATGATTGAATAAAACTTCTTCTTTCACAGATTCATATTCATTTCTCTTAAGAGATCTGAGAGTGATGCAGATATTCATGTGAAATCCTTGATAAATCTGCAGTAGTATGAGATCAACTTAAGAAACTGTTATACATGGTGTATATTTCTCAGCTGCAGTCAATTCACTATGATATTCAATTTCTTCAGAATGAGATATATACAGTCATCACTCACTATATATTCTACAAACTTCAACTCTTTCATTTCAAACACATACTTGATTGATTTGATATAGAGCTTATACTCTGTTAGAGTTATAAGCACTTTATCAAGATACTTCAGATATTCATTGTATGAGTTTGAAAAGACTAGAATGTCATTGAGATATACAAGACATGAGGTTTCATTCTGTTTATGAAGAATTGTATTCATTATCATTTGAAAGATGAAGAGTGCATTTGTCAGACTGAATGATATTATCAGGAATTCAAACTTCTCTCATTGCATATTAAACACAGTTCACAGAACTGACAGTTCATCTACACAGATCTGTCAGTATTCTGAGAGAAGATCAATCTTTAATAGATATTGAGCATTTTTAACTGTATTCAACTGTTGTTGAATTCATGGCAGTGAATATTCATTCTTGATTATAAGCTTGTTAAGTGCTCAGTAATTAATACACATCTGTCACTTCTCACTCACCTTTTTCACAAATAGAACTGGAAAGCCTCATACACTTGATGAGAATTATATGAGACCATGTTCTAGAAGATCAGTGATCTGACACTTCTGTTCTTTGAGATGCATTTGTGACAGAGGGTACACATTCTGATTGACTGGTTTTATATCCTCTGTGTCAATCTCATGTACAAATCCTCATTTCAGCAGTAATTTCAGTGAAAGATCTGTTCAGAAGACCTTTTCATACTTCTTCAGAAGCTTCTTCATACACTTGTTCTTCTGTATATTCTTTATCTTGATTTTCTCTGCTTTGAGATCTCATATGATATACAAGATGCTTTCAGATGAGGTCTTACAAATCATTGTCTTTGCTTATTAATGTATAAGCAGATTTAACTCTTCTATATCAGAGATGTGAAATGTTCTTCTTATATCAGTTGATAGAATTGTATGAATCATTTTCTTTCTATCAGTCAACTGTATATAACATGTATGTCATTGAATCTGTGAGTTGAATCTTTGAAATTAGTCAAGTCTAAGAATAAGGTCATATTTCATGTTCTGCAGCTCTCACACTCAAATATAGCAAGATCATTCTCTGAAGTGTAAGAGAACTCTTACTTTTGCAGATGATATCAGATATCAGTTATCAGATAATCTTATATATCAGAAATTCTTCACTCAGCAGACCTCTTTCAATCTTCAAATTATATGATCATCAATATATTGTGTAGAAGCTTCTGTGTCTGTTAACACTTTTACAGCCATCTCTCAATTCTTATTCAAGTGTCTCTTATACATTAACATTTCAGGTCTTAAGACATTGAGATGAGTATTCACTTCATTATTCTCATCTGCACTCTATTCAGAAGCCTGCTTCTTCTTTGTATTTACAGTATTCAGAGAATCATCTAACACAGGCATCTCTTTCACTTTGAAGACTTTTCATAGAATATCAGTGAGTGTCTCTGAGCTCACTGATTCTGCTAGTTTTTTGACTCTCTTGCTTCTCTTGACTGTGCATGCTGAGTGCAATCTTTTACATCATGATTTTAATGTCTGCAGTTGAAGCAAGCTCAATGCTTATAATATCAAGGTTTTCACTCAGAGAATCTCTTTTTCAGAGGATTCAGTGCTTTAGCAATGATATTCAGATCTAAATTCATTATATCTGAGTGTGTGACTTGTGTCATAGAAGTCTGATTATCTGTTCTTTACTGAGATATACTTGATTGCAGTATTTTCTATTACAATTGACTCACTTGCTTCTGTACAATGAGAATGTTATATACTTTCTTCACTGTGTCTGACTGTGAGGTTAAGCATTTTCATTTCACTCTCAACTCAGGTGTAAGATCATGAATGAAGATCTGTAAATAGAAAGATGTTGAAAGCTCTTCATTCAATACAAGATAGTGTAAGCTGAAGTGTGTGAAGTATAATATAAGATTACTTATTTATCTCCACTCAGTGAAGTATTTATAACACTTGTCTCATATGTTCACTTTCTCAAAGTTATGCAAGATTCACTTGAAAAACTCATTTCATGTTCATGAGAATGAATATCACTCTGAGTCTGTGAGGTTCATCTTTTTATCAGTCATTTATAATGACTTTGCTTTTTCATATAGAAATGCAGCAGATCTTAAGACTTGTTGAAATTTTATTGACTGTCTGTCTATGAGTTCATATTCAATCTGATAATATAATTGCATCTGACTTAGTCAGCTGATTGCAGCATCATTTTTTCAGTTGTCATTGAAGCTTGATAGCTTCAGCAGATCTCTCAGCTTGATATATTTCATGCTCAGATTCTCATTCTGCACAGCAGTTTCTGATAATATATACACTTCTGAAGAGGTCATGAACAATCATGATAAGATCTTCAGGTTCAGCATAGTCATCTATCTGTATAAATATTCAATCTTCTGCTGCAGATCTAAGATCTGGTTTTCTCTATTCTTATTGATGATGACAATTGCATTGATAAAGCTCTTCATAGTGAATGCTTAATCTGCAGTGAATGTCAATTGTTGTTTGACTTCTGCCTCAGCCTGCCACTGCATATGCAAGGCCTCAATCTCATTTAGAATTCTCATACATATATGAAGCTTTGATTTCAGTTCAGCTGTCTCAGCTGCTTTTCTTACTGCTTTAAGTAATTTCTCTGAGAGGTTCTGTATACCTTTCAGTTCAGATAGCAGAGAAGAGTGTTATTTATATCAGCTAGAAAAGATATTTATTTCAGTGATTTTCTCATTGATTGTATGATGTCTATCATTATATCACTGTATTATTATATTGTTATATGATTTCTGTTATCATTGTACAACTCTGATGATAGTCACTCTCTCTTTTTATTCTTCTTTTGAGTAGGGAGTGAACTTCTTTGAATCTGGTTCATCACTTTCATTTCCTTTCTCACATCTCATCTGTTCACATCTCATACATGGCATTTGTATGAGTGTGAAGTTTTTTCTCAATAAGTGAAGCAGTATCAATCAGATGCTCTTCTGCTCATCACTCTTCATATGCTATCTTTTGAGACATTCTAGAACCACACTGGCATGATAACTACAAATCACTTCATAGACAGAATTATCACACTCTGAAGAAGCCTGCACTTCTCACCAGTTTTTAGACATGCTATCAGATGTGATTCAAAGGTTGCTTAAGTCAGCATATGATTACAGGCGTACGCCGGCTTCTTATATATTGAATCTCGTACGCTAAATTAATTAGTGGCCGCTAGGGCCCTCTTTACATTCGTACGCTAGTAGTTCGGAAGCGGCCGCGTTATTATCCGACGGTCGTACGTTCTTCCGAACCACAAGTGATCTTAAGTGATCACAGCTTAAGAAAGTTTCTTTTCAGTTTATAGATGTCTCTGAAGATTATGTCTAGAGACTCAGTTTAAGAGTGTTTACAGACAGTAAGCATTTCTTGTAGAAAAATAGTCTGATCTCACAGAAGATGCTCAAGAATGTTCTTCACTGAGATTGATTTATTCATAAGTTCAGAGAGTTTCTCTGTCACAGATATAGAGAATAATATTCTGTGAATAATTGATAAGTTCTTTGAGACTTCTTTTATAAGAGTTATTCATGATTCAGATGACTGCTTCTGAGTGTCTGTAGTAGAGTTCACAGAAATTGAAGTATATAAGTTTCTAGTTCTTTCAGTCATAACAGGTGATTGCTGACTGACTGAGCTTGAAATGTAAGAATAAGTGCTCACAGGTGATTATTCAGGTGTTTGCAGCTTGACATGATATATACTGTTAACTACTAGAAGTATTTGTGATAGAAAGATAAAATATAGAGATTAAATGTATAATAGTATTTAAGCTGAGTTATGAATAGTATTCACAAACTCCAGTCTATATAGTTGTGTGTAGCCAAGGGCCGCTAGCCCTATTGATTACGTGAGAGATAGGAATAGGGGTAAAGAATCCGCGAGGAGCGGGATTTCTTACAAGTACACTCATGAGTTCAGAGCTTTCTAAGTGGCTGAATTCCTTGTGCATATGAGTCATCAAGTCACATCTAAATGAAGATTCTAGATAGAGAGCTTCTGTGTATTCTAGATCATGATAAAGCACAACATTGTTTTTCAATTTTCCCAGCTTGAAGTTCAGAAGCATCTCTTCTACTACTTTCATGAGATGCTTGTCATCTGACATCTTGCTATTCTTCAAGTGAAAGATCATAGTGTTCACTCATTCTGATTCCTTGCATCTTCTCAGTGTGTTTAACACAAATGTCTCTTGTGCCTGATTCACAGAATTCTCACTCATGAAATCAGGTCTGTGACTGATTGTATCAGGCATCATAGTGTCTGATCTCTTTCAGTATTTGATATGAAGATTGTACACTTAGAACTTCAAGATTCAATGTACTAAGTCTTTGAAAGGTTTTGTTGTTGATTATAGATAGATGAGGCTTTCATGATTCATGATCATCATTATCATATGCCTGTTGTCAATATATCTATTTCACAATATCAGTGCATGCTTAATCACTAGCAATTTCTTTTCATACACTGAATAATTGAGTTCAGTGTCTGATAGTTTTCTATCATCATACATTATCAGATGCAGCTTGCTGTTCTTACTCATCTGTAGAAGAGTGTCTCTGATAGCTCATTCAGATGCATTCATCTCAATGTAGAAAGGTTTATCATGATCTGATTGAATAAGCACTGAAGATGTTATTACATGTTCTCTCAGTGTGAGAAAAGCCTCTTCACACATGACATTTCAGATAATTGAATGAAACTTCTTCTTTCACAGATTTGCATTCATTTCTCTTAAGAGATCTAAGAGTGATGCAGATATTTATGTGAAATCCTTGATAAACCTGTGATAGTATGAGATCAACTCAAGAAACTGTCATACATGATGTACATTTCTTGACTGTGATTAATTTACTATGACATTCAATTTCTCTGAAATGAGGCATATACAGTTATCACTCACTACATGTTCTACAAACTTCAACTCTTTCATTTCAAACACATACTTGATTGATTTGATATAGAGCTTATACTCTGTCAGAGTTGTAAGCACTTCATTGAGATGCTTCAGATATTCATTGTATAAGTTTGAAAAGACTAGACTAGAATGTCATTGAGATATACAAGACATGAGGTTCTATTCTGTTTATAAAGAATCATATTTATCATCATTTGAAAGATAACAGATGCATTTATCAGACTGAATGACATTGTCAGAAATTTGAACTTTCTTCATTGTGTATTAAATACAGTTTACAGAACTGACAGTTTATCTATATGAATCTGCCAGTATTCTGAGAGAAGATTGATCTTTGATAGATATCAGATATTTTCAACTGTATTCAACTGTTGTTGAATCTATGACAGTGAATATTCATTCTTGATTATAAGCTTATTGAGTGCTTGATAATCAATACATATCTGTCACTTCTCACCTGTCTTTTTCATGAATAGAACTGGAAAGCCTCACATGCTTGATGAGAATCATATGAGACCATGTTCTAGAAGGTCTGTGATCTGACACTTCTGTTCTTTGAGATGTGTTTGTGACAGAGAATACACATTCTGATTGACTGGTTTTGCATTCCCTGTATCAATCTCATGTACAAATCCTTGTTTTAGCAGCAATTTCAGTGAAAGATCTGTTCAGAAGATCTTCTCATACTTATTCAGAAGCTTCTTCATACACTTGTTCTTCTGTATATCTTTTATCTTGGTTTTCTCTGCTTTCAGATCTCATATGATATACAGAATGCTTTTGAATGAGGTCTTATAAATTGTTCTCTTTGCTTGTTGATGTGTAAGCAGATTTAACTCTTCTATATCAGAGATGTGAAATATTCTTCTCATATCAGTTGATAGAATTGTATGAACTATTTTCTTTCTATCAGTTAACTGTATATGACATGTACATCATTGAATCTGCAGATTGAATCTTTGAAATTAATCAAGTCTGAGAATAAGATTGTATTTCATGTTCTGCAGCTCTCACACTCAAATATAGCAAGATCATTTTTCAAAGTGTAAGAGAACTCTTACTCTTGCAGATGATATCAAATATCAGTTATCAGATAATCTTATGTATTGAGAATTCTTCACTCAGTGAACCTCTTTCAATCTTTGAATTATATAATCATTAATATATTATATAGAAGCTTCTGTGTCTGCTAACACTTTTGCAGCTATCTCTCAATTCTTATTCAAGTGCTCTCTATACATTAACATTTCAGGTCTTAAGGTATTGAGATAAGTATTCACTTCATCATTCTTATCTGTATCTCATTCAGAAGCCTGCTTCTTCTTTGCATTTACAGGATTCAGAGAGTCATCTAACATGAGTATCTCTTTTACTTTGAAGACTTTGCATAGAATATCAGTGAGTGTCTCTGAGCTTACTGATTCTGCTAGTTTTTTGACTGTGCATGCTGAGTGCAATCTTTTACATCATGATTTTAACATTCACAGTTGAAGCAAGCTCAATGCTCATGACATCAAGATTTTCACTCAGAGAATCTCTTTTTCAGAGGATTTAGCACTTTAACAATGACATTCAGATTTAGATTCATCATATTCAGATGTATGACTTGTATCATAGAAGTTTGATTACTTATTCTCTGCTGAGATATACTCAATTACAGTATTTTCTATCATAATTGACTCACTTGTTTCTGTACAATGAGAATGTTATATGCTTTCTTCACTGTGTCTGACTGTGAGGTTAAGCATTTTCATTCTGCTCTCAACTTGAGTGTAAGATTATAAATGAAGATCTGTAAACAGAAAGATGTTAAAAGCTCTTCATTTAATATGAGATAGTGTAAGCTGAAGTGTGTGAAGTATAATATAAGATTACTTACTTATCTACACTCAGTGAAGTGTCTATAATACTTATCTTATATATTCACTTTCTCAAAGTTGTACAAGATTCATTTGAAAAACTCATTTCATGTTCATGAAAATGAATATCACTCTAAGTCTGTAAGATTTATCTTTTCATCAGTTATTTATAATGACTTCACTTTTCTGTGTAGAAATACAGTAGATCTTAAAACTTGTTGAAATTCTGTTGACTGTCTGTCTGTGAGTTCATATTCAATCTGATAATATGATTGCATCTGACTTAGTCAGCTGATTACAGTATTATTTTTTCAGTCATTATTAAAGCTTAATAACTCTGACAGATCTTCTGACTTGATATATTTCATGCTCAGATTCTCATTCTGTGAAGTGATCTCTGATAATGTGTATGCTTCTGAAGAGATTATGAATAATTGTGATAAGATCTTCAGATTTGATATAGTTATCTATCTGTGTAAATGTTTGATCTTCTGCTGCAGGTCTAAGATCTGGTTTTCTCTATTCTTATTGATAATGATAATTGCATTAGTGAAGCTCTTTATAGTGAATGCTTAGTTCATAGTGAATATCAATTATTGTTTAGCTTCTGTCTCAGCCTGTCACTGCATACACAAGGCCTCAATCTTGTTTAGAATCCTTGTACATGTACAGAGCTTTGATTTCAGTTCAGTGATTTCAGCTGTTTTTCTTACTGCTTCAAGTAAACTCTCTGAGAGGTTCTACATATCTTCTGATTCAGGTAGCAGAGAAGAGTGTTGTTTGTATCAGCTAGAGAAGATATTCATTTCAGTAATTTTCTTATTGATTGTACAATGTCTATTGTTATATTGTTATATTGCTATATCATTATATTACTATATCATTCTATTGCTATATTGTTATATGATTTCTGTTATCATTGTATGACTCCGATGATGATCACTCTCTCTCTTTTTATCCTTCTTTTGAGTAGAGAGCGGACTTCTTTGAATCTGGTTCACTGCTCTCATCTTCTTTCTCACATCTCATCTGTTTGCATCTCATATGTGGCATTCACCTGAGCATGAAGTTTTCCCTCAATAAGTGAAGCAGTATCAATCAGATGCTCTTCTGCTCACTGCTCTTTGTACACTATCTTTTGAGATGTTTCTAGAACCACTCTGGCATGATAACTATAAATTGCTTTGTAGATGAAATTATCACACTCTGAAGAAGCCTGCACTTCTCACTGATTTTTAGACATGCTATCAGATGTGATTCAAAGGTTGCTTAAGCCAGTGTATGATTACAGGCGTACGCTGGCTTCTTATATATTGTAATATTATACACTAATTTAATTAGCAGCTGCTATGGCCTCTTTACATTTGTACGCGTACGCTAGTAGTTCGGAAGCGGCCGCGTTATTATCCGACGGTCGTACGTTCTTCCGAATCACAAATGTCAGAATAAGTCTCTTATTATCTCTCAAGAATGATGCTCTCATGCACTCACTATTATAGATGAAGAGAGAGAGAGAAAAATGTTTTATAAAAAGAGAAAATCTTTTCAAAAAATTCTGTCACTACTAGAGTGATCACTGAGATCATGAATTTCATGTTTGATCTCATTTAATCTGGTCTTATACATTTCTTGGCGTGAATCCCGCTGGGACTGGCTATTAAAAAAACATGTAAAGTGACTATATATCAGATTTTAAAATGGAATCATAACTTGAAAAAAATGAGAAAGTGATCTCATTTGATTTCATTTAGTCTCATTCTTAGTATAAAGTTACTATTTTTAGACATTTTAAGGTTTTTTTAGACTATTTTTAATTTTTTAAAAAGTAATGCTTTTTGATAACACTCAAATGAGATTTAAAGTCATTTAAAGCAATAAAAATAATTTAAATTGAGAAGTGAAAATCATGATCTTATTTGAAAAATGTGATAAGAGTAGATAGTAAGTCTCACTGAGACAGTATGAGACTACTATCTAATGTTAAAACCATGTAATGAGATCAGTCAAATTGATAATAAGACTATCAAAAAATCTAATCCTGGTCTCAGACATGGTCACACGGTCAGTCTAGTCACTACTGTTAGCTTTGTCTCTAAAACACATCACTTTTGCAGAGAATTTCATATGTAGAATGAAATATGATAAGAGATCTGTAAGTTACTTATTAACTGCATTTTTCATATTTCATATCAATATATAAGAAACTCACTTATGACACATTTGATTTGAATGAAGATGAGAAAAGAAAGATCTACATAGTCAGCAGAAAAACTCATCTATTTCTTTGTATTATGCACAGCACATGTGCTGTCAAATCAGTTGATAACTGTTGCTATATAACAAAGATAATTTCTAATTCAGTAATCTTGAGAGTATTAAGACTATGCTCTTAAAGAGAAGAGTATTATCATACTCTCAGCTATGTCAAAGTCTCACTGTGATTTCACATAGTCTATTACTTTCATGTGAATAATTTCATTCTATCTGAACTGATTTTCAATCACTCTATAACATCATTCAGATATATCATAGAAAGATTTAATTGATAAATATAAGAACTCTACTTCTATATAAGGTCAGCAGATTACTCTTTCTTAACAGTGAGACACTGCTGAGATATCACTCTAGCTATTCTTACTCATGAAATGAAAGAAGAGTATTCACTCATTATCTATATAGAATAGCTAGATGCTGACTTCTCATCAAAGAAGTCAGTGATTCATCTTTATTCTACTGAAATATATATAAGAGTTACTGCATGTCTTATACAATCTTCTTAGTATACTAAGTATCATATCTGTGATATTCTTATAATAACTCTGTAGTCTATGAGCTCACTATTTAAGCAAGATAGTCAAGCTCACTTATATAAGTTCTTAAATAACTATCTCTACATGATATCACTGACTAGCTATCACTTCAGTTCTGTCATGTTACAGAAATCTATAAAGTGTAATGAAATAGTTTATATAATTGATCAGACGCAGCCCGTCATAACATGAATTCTACTGAGACTAATTATTAAAAAAACATGCAAAGTGAATATTTATCAGATCTTAAAATGAGATTATAACTTAGAAAAAATAAGAAAGTAATCTTTTTTAATTTTATTTAGTCTCAATCTTAGTATAAAGTTTCTATTTTTAAATATTTTAAGGTTTTTCTTTTTAAATTATTTTTAATTTTTTAAAAAGTAACACTTTTTGATAACACTTAAATAAGATTTAAAGTTATTTAAAGCAATAAAAAGAATTTAAATTGAGAAGTGAAAATTATAATCTTATTTAAAAAATGTGATAAGAGTAGATAGTAAGTCTTACTAAGATAGTATAAGACTACTATCTAATCTTAAAACTGTGTAATAAAATTAATTAAATTGATAATAAAATTATCAAATATTCTAGTTGTAGTCTTAGACACAGTCACACGGTCAGTCTAATTATAACTGAAAAAACTAGAAACTTATATACTTCAATCTTTGTAAACTCTACTGCAGACACTTAGAAGCAGCTATCTAAATTATAAATAATCTCTGTAAAAGAAGTTTCAGAGAGCCCCGGTGGCCGAATAGTTAATACGGCCACTCAGTAGCGCCTTGGCGTGGGAAATCAAGGCACATGAGTTCAAAACCCGCAGAAAATACATTAAAATCAGAACTCAAGCATCTCAGATTTCTAATAAATACAGAGGTGTACAAATCACTTGAATGAATTGCTCTATGTTTCTGAGCTGAGAAGTTATTATCACATGTATCTAATTGTCACTTCTTTGTATTTTCCTATGTTCTTATTATCTTAGTATGATCTCAACACCTGTATTTCCTTCTGTATAATCAACACTTGACCTGTATTTAACATCATGCAAGGACTCATCATAAGCTCCGCTTGCATATAAGTATAATGAAAGAATAATAATAATAATAATAATAAGTTTCAGAGAACTTATTAATTTCTTATAAAATATTATTCTCTATATCTATAACAGAGAAACTGTAAGAGGCCTATATTAAATAGATTGATATTATATTGATAGGTCTTATATAACAAAGATAAAAATATTAGAGAAGAAAAGAAAGAGAAAGTGTGAGAATCAGTGATCAAGATGAATATTTATACACATATGTGGTGGTGTACACAGTGAAGCTTCGGGGCGGAAGAATATACGCGTGTTTGTAGCAGCTGAGGATCAGCAATTGAGAATGACTGAGAATCAGAGTGTATGCTAAATCTGTGAAGTGTAATGAAATAGTCTATATAATTGATCAGAGTGGCGGCCGAGAATCAGTGATCAAGAATGACTAAGAATTGAAGTGTACATGAAATCTGTGAAGTGTAATAGAATAGTCTATATAATTGATCAGATGCAGCTCACTACATTAGTCTCTTCTTTTCAGAAGCAGTTCTCATCAGTCAAGAGCTGCTGTTTCAGATAATACAGAACTCAGAGTTCAGATTGATTAATTATAACTGACTCATTTCACAAAATATTGTCAGCTGCAGTTATATGATCTCTTATCAAGAATTTCTTTAATCTCTCACTCAAGTTCATTATCTTCTTCTATGATCTCTGACAGTTGTCAGTCAGAAGTCAGTTGAGAAGAAAATGAATCAGTGACAGTGTAATGAAGCAAGCTTGTATGAAATATATCATGAATTTCTGATAATATGTTAAGACAGTAGTTATGACTATCTAGAACTTCTATTACTTTATATCTGATGTGATAGTAATCTAGTATACAGAATGAATATGTGATTTGTATATTCTTAAGATTCAATCATATCAGATCTTTTATCTTATATTGTTCAGTGAGGTCTCAGTGAATATTAATTTAATTCTCTTAATCTTGTTTCACAGTTATCATGAAGATCTCTGCTTAATTACAGATAACTCAGAGCTTTATTACTATATTATTAATAATCTAAGTTAAACTGTAAGAGTTCAGTGTGAACTGTGTGATCTCTAGAAGATTTAACACTTTTATATAATATCTATGTATAAGAAAGAACAGACTTATATCTATTGAAATAACATCTTAACTGTTGATAGCAATCTCTGCATATAGAAGAAGATTATATCAATTATCTTATAAGTGATTACAGAACTTATAAAGATAATTTTTTATAATCTGAATTAATCATTCTGATATATTATCAGTCTCAGAGTGATAGACAGTTGACAGACAGTGTGTAATCTTAAGAATTTGACAGATTCTAGTTCAGAGAGTGCTTATAAATTGACAGCTCTGATCTAATACTATGAATCTCAGTAATTTATATATCTGATAAAACAGACTCTGTAGAAAGACTTCAGTAACTTATTTAATATTTATCTTATTATAAGATTTCAATATTACATCTTTACTCAATTAATTTATAATGATCAGAATGTTTCTACAATTCTTGCTCTTAGATAGATTAATAGTGAAGTTAATTACTACATCTCATCAGATTCTATCAGAAATATTAAGTAATTTCAGTAGATCTTTTCTACAGTTCTTTTATAAGATAATGAAAGAACAGTAGTTGCAGTTTCAGACAAAACATCTGATACTGTTTAATATCTCAGATTAATAGAACTCTTGAGAGATTATTCTATACAGTTATTCATGATCTGAATAATTAGTTATATATAAATCATGCATCTCTTGTATTATCTGAGCGTGTAAGAGTTCAGAGTAAGAGACTCAGTGTCATTTACAGAATTATAGAGTGTTATTATCATTGATTGAATATTCTGAGATGTTAATTCTTACTCATAATTCTGAAGAAAATCAGAGTGCTTCTTATTATACTGCTTCAGTGAGTGCTTAGAGAAGTTCATTAATTTAAGCTGCTATATATCATAGCTCATCTAATGTAGATTTGAGAGAAGTTAAGATATCAGTGATAGTTCTAATCAGAGAAGTATGTATAGTACTGTAAGCTGTTCTATCTTGATTAACTAGTATCTTCAGATTCAAGAGCTGATGCTCTTGATTTATTCAGTGAGTATCTGTTATATTGAATAATATATTTTACTCTAATTATAAGAGAGCATCTGTTATTGAGTTCTGACTGTCAGAATGATAGTGTATTATAAAATGAAAGTGACTTAAGAACTTAGATTATTACATCTATTATTTAATAAGTTTATGAATAGTTGTGAAGTATTTGAGATTTCTATAATCTATGACTATTTTGAACTCAGAGACACTTCAGAGTTCAGAGTCTTATTCTTTTAAACAGTGTATAATCACAAGAAGTTTCTTATCATAGATCTTATAATTGTATTCAGCAGGACTCAGTTTCTTAGACATAAAGACATATAATTGTAGAATATCTTCATTATTATATTACAATATCACTTCTTCTATTATATAGTCAGAGAAATCAGCTTCAATAACTATCTTATAATCAGATTCAAAGATTATCAGTAGAGAAGTATTAATAAATATCTTCTTTATCTGTGTAAATACAGCTTTGATGTTTACTGATTATTGAAATACTGAGTCTTTCTTAGTAAGATCTGTAAGTGATCTTATGATATCTGAGAAGTTTTATATAAATTACTGATAGAAGTTAGCAAATCTGATGAAGCTTTATATATCTTTCACAGTATATAAAGCTTCTCATTTAAGAATGATGAAGACTTTCTCAGAATTCATTCAAATTCTCTTATCAGCTTCTATAATAAAACTCAGATACTTGATACTCTTGACTGTAAAATTATACTTATCAATATCTATTGATAGTTCTGCTTCTTATAGCTGTTATAATATCTTTCACACATATTCTTGATATTCTTTTCTGAATTCATTGATAAAGATGAGAATGTCATCTAGATAAGCAGATATAAACTTATTAAGAAAATCTCAGAGCACTCAGTTAATATACTTCTGAAATATACTGAGAATATTAGTCAGTTCAAAGAGTGTGACTATTTATTCAAAGAGATTATAATTTGTTTGAAATGCTGTAAGTCATTTATCTTCTTCAGTGATATAAATCTTATGAAACACAGTGATGACATCTAGTTTTATAAATTATTAAGCTCACTCAATTCATGCTAGAGTTTTATTGATAAGAGATAAGAGATATCAATCTTTCTTTATCAATCTGTTCAGACCTCAGTAGTTCACACAGAATTGAAGTTC
Source organism: Blastomyces dermatitidis ER-3 (assembly GCF_000003525.1). Taxonomy (NCBI): domain Eukaryota; kingdom Fungi; phylum Ascomycota; class Eurotiomycetes; order Onygenales; family Ajellomycetaceae; genus Blastomyces; species Blastomyces dermatitidis. The sequence continues at coordinate 1,452,943 of NW_025544777.1, read as the reverse complement.
TTCATCTGATTTCTTTGCAAAGAGAATAGAGGCTGCAGTGAAAGAGTTACTAATGTATATAAATTCTTTATTCAACAGATTATTAAGTGTCTTTCAAAGAAGAAGAAGTTCATCTCAGAACATGTTATAAAGAGAGTCTTATAATAATTCAGAGTTCTTATCATTCTTTTTCTCTAACTTGATACTGTGATTCACTTCAGAATCTTGTAAGAGAGATATATTTATAATATTATCTTATCAGAAGACATCTAGATATTCATAATATTATTAAGAGAGTTTTGTATGAGAATCTGTTATTATAACACAGAATAACTTTTCTAGAGTCTTTTTAATATTGATCAGACTGATGAAATAGATTGATATATAATTCTACTATCAGTGACTTTGTTAATAATTTTGATGATAACTTCTTTTTCAGAGTATTTCATACATGTTAGCAGAGATCTGTGTCAGGTTCATAATCTTGTCAATATTATCTTTGTGAACTCTATCATTGTTAGAGAATATCAAGCTTCTGTTTTAAGCATCTAATAAGATGTCTTATTCAGATAGTCAGATGAGTTCTAACATAAGATTATAATCAAGATTATCAACTTTATATATATAGGCATCTTCACATTGATGTTCTTCTACATCTATGATCAGCTTCATCATGTAACAGATATAAATGTCTTTTGAATCATTAAATTCTGCAAGAAGTCAGAGTTTTAATAGAGAGATATACTGAAGATTATAATATCTTATAACTGAAGATTTTATCATTGCATAGTGATATAGATCACTGTCTATCATGATCTTTATATTATATATGTTATTAATCACAGTAGATACAAGAATTGCATTCATTGCTATCTTCTCTTTAAATTATTATCATTCAATCTCTTCAAGCTTCTGTTTATGAATTTAAACAGAAGCTAATCTTTTCTCTATTTCATTGAGACATTCTTATAGTTATTCTCTGAATCTTTCTCTAATGTAATATGATTGATATGAACAGACACTGATTCATTCTTCAAATAAGAAGATGCTGATCTTTCTCTTGAGTATGAAGACACATAGATTAATCAGCAGTTGAAAGCAATGTGTTCTGATTAATTACAGTTGATGTATACTTCACATTGATATTGATCAGTGACTTCTTCAGAAGTGATCTCAGAGACTCAGAAGCCTGTTTAAACAGCAGAAACTCTTGCTTATATATAGATATTTGAATCTATTCAGTTCATAATCTCTGCATCATTGTTCTTCAGTGTGAGTGTATAAGTGACTGAAGTATAACATCTTCTGTCACTGTTCTGTATACTCTTAAGCTTGATAAGACAGTTATTCAATGTTCAGAGCTGTGTGTAGAAGTCTTCATAAGTTAAGTCTTTATCTATACTTATAAGAGTCTGTAAGAGTTTGAAAGTTAATGTCTTCTTAAGTATGCTAATCTTCATTCAATTCTCTTAAGACTGATTATCTGCTTCTAGAATCTTGATATTGAAGTCAGGAATAAATATTGTAAGAGAAGTGTTTCTCTGTCAGATACTCTATAATCAATCTAATACTTTCTGTTACATGACAGTGTCTTGAAACAGAATATTAAGATATCTTATAATATTATCAGATGTTCACAATACTGATTTACATGCTTTTATTCATGAATGAAACTTCTATTTCACATGATTCTTTAATCTTTCATTGATATATTAATCTTGATTGATTAATGAACTGATGAAATCTCTATCTATATTCAGTTTCATAAGCATTTTCATTCTTCATAATGAGTAGAGAGTGAGATCAGAAGTATTAAAATATACAGAAACATCTAAGTGTTCTTTCAGTGCTTTTATATTCAATTCTGTAGATATTGAAATTGCATGAGTTTCTTATTATGATAATCATTGAATCTCTTCATATTGATGTTATTGAGTTGCATGTATATCAGCTATTTATTATTATTGTAGTTTCAACATTGCTTGAAGCCACTGTGATATCATATCTATACTCGCATTTAAGAGTTTCATATTATTATTAGACATGATTGTATTAATCATTGAATGTGTAATTATATAAATATCTCATATATCTGAGTATCAGAACTTTTGAGTCTTTCACTGATATTCTCTTATAAGATCTTACTCTCTTTATAAGATCTTGTTACAGAGTCAGAGTGACTGATAAGCAAGCTTCTATCTGAGAACTATCTGAGAACTCAGTATCTGCTTAACTATTTGACTGTTTCTCTATTTCTTACATGTTGTTATACATTCAGATATCTCTTAATAAATAATCATTTCTAATGAGAAGATAATGTGTGAATAATTGTTTTTTAATAAGAAGATAATGAATGTTTTTATAGTATAAGAGACCTACACTGAATAGATTGATATTATATTGATAGGTCTTATATAACAAAGATAAAAATGTTAGAGAAGAAAAGAGAGAGAAAGTGTGAGAATCAGTGATTGAGATGGATATTTATACGTGTATGTGATGGTGTACACAGTGGAGCTTTAAGGCAGAAGAATATACGCGCGTTCATAGCGGCCGAGGATCGGCGATCGAGAATGGCTGAGAATCGGAGTGTACACTGAATCTGTGAAGTGTAACGGAATAGTCTATATGATTGATCAGGGTGGCGGCCGAGGATCGGCTATTGAGAATGGCCGAGGATCGGAGCGTACGTGGAATCTGTGGAGTGTAACGGAATAGTCTATATGATTGATCGGGCGCAGCCCGCCACAGAAACTCTTCAAACTTATAAATAAATTAATTTCAGTGAAGAATATTCTTGAGCATCTTCTACAGAATCAAGCTATTTTTCTATAAGAAATACTTACTATCTATAAACACTTTTAAACTGAGTCTTTAGACATAATCTTTAGAGATATCTATAGTCTCAGTAACTGAATAATTAATGCGGTCATCTGATAGTGTCTTAACATGAGAAATTAAGACATGTGAGTAGACTGATCATGTGACCGTGTCTGAGATCAGAATCAGAATATTTGATAATCTTATTACATAGTTTTAAGATTAGATAGTAGTTCTATACTGTTTCAGTAGAACTTAATATCTACTCTTATCATATTTTTTAAATAAGATTATGATTTTCACTTCTCAATTTAAATTCTTTTTATTGCTTTAAATGACTTTAAATCTCATTTAAGTGTTATCAAAAAGTGTTACTTTTTAAAAATTAAAAATAGTCTAAAAAAAACCTTAAAATGTCTAAAAATAGTAACTTTATATCAAGAATGAGACTAAATGAAATTAAATGAGATCACTTTCTTATTTTCTAAGTCATGATCTCATTTTAAAATCTGATGAATAGTTACTTTGCATGTTTTTTTAATGATTAGTCTCAGTGAGATTCACATTAAAAAATGTATGAGATCAGATTAAATGAGACTAAATATAAAATTCATAATCTCAGTAGTCAGTCTATATATGAGTTCAAAACCTGCAGAGAATACATTAAATTCAGAACTTAAGCATCTCAGATTTCTAATAAATACAGAGATATATAAATAACTTTAATAAAATCACTCTATGTTTTTGAGATGAGAAGTTATTATTATATGTATTTAATTATTACTTCTTTATATTTTCTATATTCTTATTATCTTGATATAATCTCAACACCTGTATTTTCTTCTGTATAATCAACACTTGACCTGTATTTAACATCATGTAAGAACTTATTATAAGCTCCGCTTGCATATGAGTATAATGAAAAAATAATAATAATAATAATAATAATAAATATCTATAAACTGAAAAGAAACTTTCTTAAGCTGTAATTACTTAAGATTATCTACTGAATCACAATCTATAAAAGCTTTTACAAGTTTGTATTTAAAATTAACTTATAAGCTCAACTATATAATATAAAAGATGAAGAAGCTGTTATCTATATAATAACAGATCTCTACTACACTGAAGTCAAGAATTGATTAAACTATTTAGAGAATAATTATAAGAGATCTCACTGATCTGTTCTTAAGATCTATCTAGAGAATAAGTTAAGAGACTCTGTAAGCTAAATAGAGAATATCTGAGTTATAATATAATATAATGAAACCGAAGCAGTTACTAGTCAGTGATGTTATGTAGAAGTAGTTGTTTAAAGAGCTGTATAAGTAAGCTTGACTATCTTACTTAAATAGTAAGCTCATGAGCTACAGAGTTATTGTGAGAATATCACGGATATAGTACTTAGTATGCTAAGAAGATTGTATAAGAAATGCAGTAACTTATATATATTATCAGTAGAGAAACAAATCACTGACTTCTTTGATAAGAAGTCAGCATCTAGCTATTTTATATAGATAATAAGCAGATACTCTTCTTCTATTCTATAAGTGAGAATAGTCAGAGTGATATCTCAGTGATATCTTACAATTATAAAAGAGTAATCTGCTGACCTTGTATAGAAGTGAGGTTCTTATATTTATTAATCAGATCTTTCTATATTACATCTGAATAATATTATAGAGTGATTAAAAATCAGTCTGAATCATCTGTAAGATAAATGAAATCATCTATAGAGAAGTGATGAGTTATATAAAACTATAACAGAGTCTTAACATAGTTAGAAGTATAATAATATTCTTCCCTTTAAGAGAATAGTTCTGATGCTCTTAAGATTATCAGATTAGAAGTTATCTTTATTATATAGTAATAGTTATCAACTGATTAACAGTATATATGCTGTATATAATATAAAGAAATAGATAAGTTTCTCTACTGACTGTGTAGATCTTCTTTTTCTCATCTCAATTTAAATCAAATATATGATAAGTAAATTCCTTATATATGTTGATTTAAAATATGAAAAATATAGTTAATAAATGACTTACAGATCTCTCATTATATTCTCATTCTGTATATGAAATTTCTTATAAAAGTGATATATTTTAAAGATAAAGTTAATAGTAGTAATAGAATTTTTCAAAAAGATTCTTCTCTTCTATAACACATTTTTCTTCTCTCTCTTCTCATCTGTAATAGTAAGTGTATGAGAGTATCATTCTTGAAAGATAATAAGAAACTTATTCTGATATTTTCTAGTAAGTAATAAATATCTTTGTAATTCAGCTGCAGCCTCTGTAACTGTTAAAAAAGTCAGATTAAAGATAGAGATAGCAGTGTTAATGAACTGCAGAAGTATCACTCTTATTATCACATCTTCTTCTTCTTCTGCATCTCTTACAGCTGCAGTGATAGAAGCTGTATCTTATAGTGAGATATCATCTCTTCTGTCAGTTAATTTAACAGTGTTCAGTTCTTCTTCTATCTCTCTCACTACTGTTACAATATTATTTCTTCTCTTACTTAATACAGTGATGTATAACCTTATATAATTATTCAGAGAGAATCTCAGAGAGAGCTTGATTACAGAGACAGTGACTCAGAGAAATTTAATTCATAGTTTCTCTTCTGTGATATATATGAGCTCTGCTCAGAATGCTGCTAAGTTAAGTTTACAAAGTTCTGCAGTTTCTTTGTCTTCTCTCTATGAGAAGACTTCAGTGCAGTCTCTGACTGATATCACTATATATCTACACTGTGTTAAGCAGCTGAAGAAAGAGAGAATTTTATATACTTATCTCTTCTCTCACTTCTATTGTTTTCATTATATCTGTAACAGTAACTCTTATCTCTCTGTAAGTAATAACTACTCTATAAGAAGTAAGACATTATATCAATTCTGATAAGAAGCTCAGATGATTAAGTAGTACAGAGTAAGAGTCTCAGAGCTTCAAGTATTGACAGATTTTATTAAGACTGAAAAGATCTCTCTTACTCATTTATAAAAGAAGATAAAGATATGAGTCTCTGAGATGAAAAAACATCTCAGAATAACTGATCTTAAGAAGAGATCAGTCAGTACTATTATTAAAAGAATTACAGAGATAAATTACTGATTGAAGAGAATCTTACTTCAGTTAAAGCAGATAACTGAGATGCTTTATAAATTAATAAGTTAATACTTTATTATATATCTCTCATGCTCTTCTATAATGCTGCAGTACTAACTTCACAGTGAATAAAGATATCAGTGTCAGAGACTTTAACAGTAAAGAATAAATTTAATGAGAGTGTGATTATTAGTAAGTAGATTCTGAAATCTCTCTTTTTACTTTTTCTGTGAGCCGCAGCTCTATTAGAATAGTAGCAGTCTGTAGATTAATAATATTAATCTTATTAATTTCAAATATCTCTTTCTTTTCTTATTAACTACTTCAGGAATTTTATACTTGTGTAGTCTTATTAAACTTCTAAAAAATTCTTTGAGAGAAAATAGAAGAAGAGTGCTACAGAGTTCATAATATATCAGCTCATTATTATAAGATTATCTGTGAAAAACTCTTTTTTAGAAAAAATGAGAAGTCTTAAGTAGTATTTCTTACTTAATATCTCTGATATATAATAAGATAATCTCTACTAGTTATCTTATAGCTTGCAATCTCTTTCTCAGTATTTTTCAAATACTCAAGCAGTTCTCATAAATTCTCTGATAATGAATAACTCTCTCATTTAATAAGATATTAAAGCTTACTGTAATATATTCACTTGTTTAATATTTTCTTCATGAGATATTCAGCACTGAAGTTGTACTTTATAAGCTTAATATACAGTTCTATCTCATCTAAGACTCTTAACACAGTTTGTACATACTCAGTGTATTCTTTCTTCTTCACAGAGTACATTATCACATTATTCAGATATATTATCATAAAGATATTCAGATATACATGAAGTGTTTTATTAATAAAAGACTGAAATACTATAGGAGTATTAGTCAAATTAAAAGATATTACTAGATAGTTAAATAATTTCAGTATAATTCTAAAGATAGTCTTTTATTCATTCTCAGACTATATTTATAATTATGTATATATATTAATTATATTCAGTTGTATAAATATAATAGCTTCTGTGAGACAGTTAATTACATTCTTAATCAAAGACAGAAAATAGAGACTCTTTATAGTCTTAAAGTTCAGATTATAGTAGTTTATATATAATCTGAGATCTTTATTCTTCTTCTTTATAAATATTATAGAAACTTCTGTGAAGATCTGTAAAAATCAGATAAAGTTATTCTTTAGATTCTTCTTTACATAAGTCTGCAAGATCTCTGTCTCATGATGAAAGAGCTTATAGATTAATTCTCAGAAAGGTTTCTACTCTTCTATTAAATCTATTATCAGATTCTTCTTATAATGAGATGAAAGCTCAGCTATCTTAACTGAACTGAATATCTCTGTGAAATCTCAATATTTCTCTAATATCTGAAGCTCAGTTTTCATGACTGTGAAGTTCTCAGACATTTTTAAAGTTATTATATAGATGAGCTTATCTTCTCTAATTAATTCTACAGTATTAACTGATTCTACCTCTGTAAGTGAGTCTGTTAACACTGATTGAAAGTATAAACTTAACTCACAGACAGCTATATGCAGAATATATCTTTGAAGTTATATAAGTCTTAAGTATATATTATCTATAATATCTATGATAATCACAGTTTTTATAAATCTTCTCTAAGTTTCAGAGAGATCTTGTAATTCAAAGATAACTCTTATAAGTCTCTCAGCTCTCAGATCTGAGTTCTCACACTCTGCTTATTATAAGAACAGATTCTCAGTTTTTATCACTCAGTTTATTCACTCTGTAAGCTTTAAAGATACTACAGTGATCTGAGATTCTAAGTTCATCAATACTTTTTATACTGATAAGATAGTAATACTACAGTGTGATCTCTTCTTATAAGTATATACTTTCATTGAGAAAGTAACAGATTCAGATATCAGTTTTAAGATTCTTAAGAAGACTGTTACTGACTCTGTCTATAACTTCTCAAATTTTTATTTTAGTTTATTTAGACAGTTTGTATGAAGATATTCTGATTTAAAATAAATGAAATAGAGACTCTTTTTCTTAATCTTTCTATTATATACTATGTTTATAGAAGCTTATAGAGCTCTCTCTCTCTACTCAGTAGTCAGATATAAATCTCTCTATATTTTATTATCTTTTTCTGATAAATCTGTTCTCTGTTATTCTAGCTCTTACAAAGTCAGTCAGTGATTTACTCTCTATAAGTCTATAACTCTTATCATAATTTATAAGCAATGAATAAGAGTTATCAGTTTCTTCAGAGTTAAGAACTTAGAGTTTTACTCAATGAGTTTATTCTATATATTTTTATTCAGTCTCTTTATAAATATTATTATTCATAGACTGGCCGCCGGGACCATGAATTTCACGTTTGGTCCCATTTGGTCTGGTCCCATACATTTCTTGGCGTGAATCCCGCTGGGACTGGCTATCAAAAAACCATGCAAAGTGACTATATATCAGATCTTAAAATGGGACCATGACTTGAAAAAAATGAGAAAGTGGTCCCATTTGGTCCCATTTAGTCCCATTCTTGGCATAAAGTTACTATTTTTAGACATTTTAAGGTTTTTTTTAGACTATTTTTAATTTTTTAAAAAGTAACGCTTTTTGGTAACGCTCAAATGAGATTTAAAGTCATTTAAAGCAATAAAAATAATTTAAATTGAGAAGTGGAAATCATGGTCCCATTTGGAAAATGTGACAAGAGTAGACAGTAAGTCCCACTGGGACAGTATGGGACTACTATTTAATGATAAAACCGTGTAATGGGATCAGTCGAATTGGTAATGAGACTATCAAAAAATCTGGTCCTGGTCCCAGACACGGTCACACGGTCAGTCTAATTATTCAGATCTTATTTCAGAGCTCTGTTTTCACAGATCTTAATTCACATTATAATTTTATAAAGTATTATAAGTAGTCTTTATCAGATTTCTAATATTAATGATCACAGCTTAGATATTCTCTATTCAGCTTACAGAGTTCTTTAACTTATTCTCTAGATAGATCTTAAGAATTAATTAGTGAAATCTCTTATAATCATTCTTTAAATAATTTAGTCAGTTCTTGACTTCAGTATAGTAGAGATCTGTTATTATATAAATAACAGCTTCTTCATCTTTTATATTATACAGCTGAGCTTGTAAGTTAATTTTAAATATAAACTTGTAAAAGCTTTTATAGATTATGATTTAATAGATAATTTTAAGTAGTTATAACTTAAGTAGTTATAACTTAAGAAAGTTTCTTTTCAGTTTATAGATATCTCTGAAGATTATGTCTAAAAACTTAGTTTAAGAGTATTTATAGACAGTAAGTATTTCTTATAGAAAAATAGCTTAATTCTGTGAGAGATACTTAAGAATATTCTTCACTGAGATTGATTTATTCATGAGTTTGAAGAGTTTCTCTGTGACAGATACAGAGAATGATATTTTATAAGTAATTAATAAGTTCTCTGAGACTTCTTTTATAAGAGTTATTCATAGTTCAGATAACTGCTTCTGAGTATCTACAGTAGAGTTTGCAGAGATTAAAGTATATAAGTTTCTAGTTCTTTTAATTATAATAAGTGATTGCTAACTGACAGAGCTTGAAATGTAAGAATAAGTACTCACAGATAATTATTCAGATATTTATAACTTGATATAATATATACTGTTAACTACTAGAAGTATTCACAGTAGAAAGATAAAATATAGAGATTAAATATATAATAGCATTTAAGCTGAGTTATAAATAGTAGTTGTGAACTTCAGTCTATATAGTTGTGTGTAGCTAAGGGCTGCTAACTCTATTAGTTACATGAGAGATAGAAATAAAGGTAAAGAATCCGCGAGGAGCGGGATTTCTTACAACATGTTAGCAACTCTTCTATCACAGTCTCTATTCTCTCAACAGTTATCAGACAATCATTCAACCGCTTCATCACGAACTCGCTCGATTTTTCGAATAAGAACCCGCTGATAGATCCATCAAAAAGCCCTCGATCATACAAGCATTTTGACCCCATCACCGACTGCATACCCCGTGTGGTGATGAAGTTATCCAGCCAAATGTGAACCAGACATTGTTTGAAACTCCTGTGTGGGATTATTCCCTGTTCTTCCCTACCACATCACAACTCCGGGCCAAATTGCCATACAAATTGTAAGATGAAGAGACCTAGCCATATGCACCAATCTTCTTGATTTTGAAAGATTCTCAATCTGTAATTGTGAAGATATCTGAGAAGCAATCTCTGTGAAAACTCTGTCTATCTTTGATGTTTCAAAACATCAACATCAAGTCTCACCCTTATACTGCTCTTCTCAATCTGGCTCATTCTCAGCAGAAAAATACAAAAAAATATCTCAGTAATAATATCAAGCACATAATTAATAGACACTTCTGAAGTGTAATCTCTGTAAATACTTTATCTGTCTTCAATGTATCTAGACATTAACATCAAGTCTCACTCTTGTATCACCTCTCTTAATCTGGTCTATTCTCAGCAGAATAATACAAAAAGATACCTCAGTAACAGTATTCAATATATAATCAGCAGATAATGAGTTAACAGAATAAGTCAACAGTATATTAATAACTATAAATTCAGTATACTTCAAGATCTGACTGAGCCTTTGATCTCTGCATAGTGAGATATATTAAATCTAGTTTTAATATCTTAATATTCAATAGATTCTGCAAGAAATTGAGAACAGTAATACTAGATTTCTATTAAATTTGAGAATTAACTCTATATTAATATAATCATTGACGAAGTCTTCTATTTTAAGATATAAATAATCAGTTTCTCTACATCTCACTGACAATATTTATATTATTATATAGAAACAGACTTATATTCTCTATAATATCAAGACTCTGAAGAGAGAAAGTCTTGATAGAGAGTATATAGTAGTATATATCTTAATAGTTTCTATCTCATTCTTCTGCAGCAGTTAATATAAAAAAAAATCTTAGAAATAGTTTTTTACTTCTCTTGAAAAAGTAAGATATTTTTCTCTGAGTTTTATATAATATTCTTACAAAGAATTAAAAACAGAGCTGTTTTCTGTTATAATTTTATATTCTTTTAAGTAAGAATTACTTTTTCAGTGACTGAAGAGCTTTCATTAATACTTAATTCTTTTTTACACTCTTTATTAACTGATTTGAGTTGCACACTTATTATATAAGAAGAATTGAATAATTTAGAATAAAATTAAATCGTTTTAATCAATTTCTCTGTAAAAAATTGATTTATTTTTTATCAGTTTTTCTCTTAAAAACTGTCATATTATCTGATTTATTATTAATTGATATCATACTTTTTCTCACTGTATCTCAAGAAAGAGATTGTAAAGATTTTATTGATTTATCTCAAAAATCAATTTTAGTTTATTAGATTCTCTTCAAAAATCTAATCTAGTTACTGATCTAGTGTGAAAAAAATCAGATATTTTATATATAAAAGTCTTTTATTCTTCTTTTGAAACAGTCGAATCAACTTTTCAATTGAAAACAGAGTTAGAAATCTCTTAATTGAAACAGTCTGATCAACTTTTCAAAAGAGTTTAATACATATCTCATTTAAAACAGTCTGATCAACTTTTCATTGAGTGAGAATAATGAGTTTAAAAATACACTCAGTTGATGTGAAAAAAGATACTTTCTCAAATACTATTTCTGAGATTGAAATTCTGAAGAGAAGAAAGAAAGAAGAAATAGAGAAATAATAAGTTCTTAAAATACAGAAACTTGAAAAAGTAAGTAAGATTCTTAAAAAGCAGTGTCTGAGTGAGATGAATAAAGAAGTTCTGTTAATTCTTTATACTCAGACTAAACAACTACAGAAGATGATCAAGTTCAAACTTGAAATTTCAAACATAGTTTAAAAAACATTGAAAATTTCTAGTATAATCACTGACTTCTTATCTTACTCTTCTTTCTCTTTTTCTATTCCTTCTTCTTCTTTAAATCAGAAGAAAACATATGCTCAAGTAGCTGAATCTGCTGTCTCTAAACCTGCTATCTTAAAACATGCTTAAAATCCTGAGAAAACTGAGAAGAATAATGCTCATACATCTATTCATAGAAAAGTGAAGAAAAAAATACAAAAGAAGAAAAACTTTCAAATCTTCAGAAATAGAAGACTTATTCTCAAAGTCTCAAATCAGAACATCTTACAAAGAAACAAGTTAAACTTAAATCTCATTTTCAGAATTAGAAATGAAATTAATCAGCAGTTCTTTTCTCAGTTAATAACTGATATTAAAGTTGAAAAATCAGTTATAGCTTTAATTAAGTCATTCTTCTTTGAAAACTCTATCATTCTGACTACAATGTCTGAATTCAGTGCAGAATTTCTTATTCAGAATGAGAATCTCTGAAAATCAGCAGTAGAATCTTTATTAAACATAATAATTCTATCTAAGAGAGATGAAAAGTGAGATAAATTCATTCTTTATAATATTTCAGTTGAAATTTTTGACTGTGAAGAAGAAATACTACTTCTTAAAAATGAATTAGAAGAATACAACTCTATTCAACTGAGAAAAGAGCCTGTATAACTAAATTCAATTGAGTTCAGACAAAGCAGAAGAAATGTCTCTGTTCTAGTATATATAAAGATACTTGAACAGTCAAAGATCTCTGAAGTAAGAGTAACAGGTTTAAAAATAAGAGTTCATGAATACAAAGACTCAAGAATGAATCTCAAAGCTCAAACACAGTATTCAAACTATCAGAGATATGAATACTTTATAATCTTCTATTTCAGAGACTCAAAATGTGTATTCTGTATCAGAGATCACAAAACTAGTGAGTATAAATATGAAATATACTTAAAAAGAGATGAAATATATTAATACACTCTGCTTAAATGCTCTAATTGTAAAGAAAAACATATATCTATCTTCAAAGAATGTATGTTTACTTCAAGAACTCAAAAGAACTGAAGAAAAGATGAAGCTCAAAACAAATCTAGAACTGAAGAGAATAGTTAAGTCAGTAAACTCATAACTACAAGCTTAAAAAGAAGAAACTCTCAACTATCTAAATCTTCAAACTTCAATTCTTCAGCTAAATATAAACAGAATTTGAATTCTCAAACTTCTGTTAAGATTAGAGAATTGAGAAATGACTCTGATAATAAACTAGATATAATATAAGCAGTTGAGATTTCTACTTTTCAGAATAGTTATAATCTACTATCTGATAATAGTGATTAGATTTTACTCTACTCTCTTTTAGTATAAATATATAATAAAAATAATAAAAAAAGTTTAAAAACTCTTCAAAAATCACATTTATTCAAAATAATGTAAATAGAAACTTAAATTGTATTTATTCTTATCTTTAAATTGTATTTGAATAAAAAGTTGATTTTATACTACTTCAGAAGCTGAATTTTGATGCTGAGTAAAAATATATCATTTCTCATTCAAGCTACTACTGCTTTATATCTTCAAAGTCTGAGATAAAGTCAAGAGTAGTAATCTATGAAAGAAAGAGATCAAGATATTAATTTAATCTAAGATTTAATATCATGTCTGACTCTGATATTCTGATGAGTGATATTATAGATAAAGAGAATGAGTTTGATACTATACAGCTTATAAATATATATAATAAAAAGTCATTGAAGAAAAACAATAATATCTGAACAATTGATAGAGAATTTCTGAACATAACTTCATTAAGAAACTCTATAATTATAGAAGATTTCAATACACATCATCTCTGATAAAATTCAGAATGTAAAAGAGTAGTAAGAGCTGATAATCTGATTGAATAAATCTTTGAGCATTCAATAGATTTAGTTAATAAGTCTGATCATCAAATATTCTTTAGAAAAGACATGAAACAGAAATCTATTATAGATCTAATCTTCATATTATAAAATCTAATAAAAAAAAGACCTATAAACTGATTTATTAATTCAAATGAGACATCAGAATCAGATCATGAGATTATTCAATTTAATATTGAACTAAGTGAGAAACAAATGAGTGAAAATCCTCTTCTCTCTAATCAGTTTAACTTTGAAAAAGCTGACTGAAAGGCAGTTGAAGAAAGTATAAAACTGTTAAAATCTGAAAGACAGAGTGAGCTATATTGAAATTCTGATCAAGATATCTCAAATGAAATGCTTAAAAATAGAGTGAAGCTCATTACATCTATTATTCTAGCAAGTGTTAAAAATAATATTTCAAAGAGAAAGTCTTCTGAGTATTCAAAATCTTAATACAATAAGAATATTATATTTAAAAGAAAACAATTGACTACTGCTAGAAGAGATTAAAAGAATGATATAATTTCTGATAAAGAGTTCAAAGCTGTCAGAAATGAATATTTTTCAGATATTAAAAGAACTAAAACAGACTGCTGAAATAAATTTCTTAAAGAAGTATAAGAAAAGAAAGTTTTTAAAGCTTTTAACTATACTAAAACAAGAAATGTAGTAAAACTTTCAATCTTAGAATATGAGTTTCAGAATGAATTATATATAGCAAACTCTTTTAAGAAAAAATATTAAGCTTTTATAAGAACTCTCTTTCAAAACTCATCAGATTCAGATTCAGAGGAAGAGAATATATCACTTCTCAACTATATTAATGAAAATAACTGAGAATGACCTGATCTTACTCAAGATAAATTAGAGTCAGTTATCTTCTCAAGTTCAGTTAAAACTGCTGCAGAACCTGATTCAATTAATCACTTAATTATTCAAAATACATACTTCTACTTAAAGAATGAATATTTTGAGCTCTTTTTCAATCTCTTGAAAAATAAATATTATTCTGAATGCTGGAGAGAAGCTACTGAAGTGATTCTTATAAAATCTAATAGAAAAACTTTAATTCTCAAGTTATATAGAGTAATATCTCTATTGAACTGTCTAGAAAAGATTTTAGAAAAGATAATAGCTACTTAACTATCTTTTATAAGCTCTATAGATGATTCTCTTTCATTCAGTGAATAAATGAGAGATAGAAAACAGTGTTCTACAATTGACACTATTCTCTCAGTTATTCATAATATTCAAATAGTAAAGCATGAGAATCTGGTCTCAACTGCAGTTTTTATTGATATAAAAGAAGCATTTAATTATGTTTCAAAGTCAAAGTTAATTCAGACATTGAAGATATTAAAACTGTCACTTTCTCTAATAAAATGAGTTAACTGTTTTATATCTAATAGAATTATACAACTTTTCTTTGATGAAATGAAATAAGACAAGACTGAGATAAAAATAGAAGTACTGTAAGAATCTTCAATCTTACTCATTTTATTTGTAATATACACTGCATATCTATTCAAAAATAGAAATATGAGAATAGTGTAATCTTCAAGTTATATGAATGATATTAATCTAGTCTACAGCTCAAAAACTATTAAAGAGAACTTAAAAGTGATTGAAGAAGCTGTAAAGAAAATCTTTATTAGAGTAGATATTAATCAAATTCAATTTAATATAAATAAAACTGAGTTAATTCATTTCTTTTCTAGATTCAATGAGAAAGAACTATCTCTAACTCTTTTAAATAGAGAGATTAAACTCAGTGTAAATATCAAATAATTAGAAGTATGATTAAACTTTAAGTTGAATTTTAAATATCACATTTAACAAAGAACTATCAAGACAGAAAGACTATTAAATAATATAATCAGACTATTAAATACAGAGAGAGATTTATTCTTTCAGACTATGAGACAGTTATATATAGTCTGTATTACATCAGTAGCTGATTATAAAGTTCAAGTTTAATAAAATAATTAAGAGAATTTTACTAAACTCTTTCAAAGTCTGTAAAACAGAGTCTTGAGAAGAATTCTGAGAGTATTCAAATCATCTTCTATTAAAGTACTGAAAATTGAAGCTTTAATTTCTTCTTCTGCTATTAGATTTGAAAAGATCTGTATGAACTATACTCTGAGAGTTATAAAAATGAGCTTAAATCATATAATCAGAGAAAGAGTCTCTTCTTCATTTTCATCAATTAACTCTGAAAATGAACTGAATTAGAATAGATTTCTTGATTGAAATGAAAATAATTCTTGAAAGAAAATATCTTCTTAACTATACAGACTATACTCTCTGATTAAAAATTAATTTTCTTCTTTAAATATTGAAAAAGTTGATCATGAGAAGTTATTTCTCTGAAGAGAAAAGCTTGAATCTCTTATAGACTTATAAATAAGTGAACTATCTAAAGAGAAAGAATATGAACAGCATTTAAAGAGAATTTCTACAATCAATATAAAAGACTCTATTCTGATTTATTCAGATAACTCAAAAAATGAGAATTTGAATAGATTAGACACAGACATTGCTTATACTGAAGATAATATCAATTTTATCTCAGATTTCTCAAATTTAGGCTGTGAATCTGAAGTCTTTGATACTGAACTATTTATAATAGTGAAAGCTTTCAAACTCATTGAAATAAGATCTTATAAAAGAGAAAATAGTTTGAAAGAGACATGAATATTCTCTAATAGTCAAGCTACTTTAAAAAGACTTAGAAATAGTCAGATTTATAATAATCAAATGAATCTTGAACTGATCTTAAACTCTGTTTTAAAAATTTAAAAGAGAAGAATATCAAAGCTGATAATTCATCTGCACTAAGTTCCTGCTTATATGAATATTCATGACAATGAATTGACTGATTCAGCTGTAAAAAAGAGTGCAGAATTAAGCAGATCTATTCAAAAAATTGTATTCTGATCTTTTATAAAGAGAAAAATAAAAGAATCTTGTTTAGATAAGTGAAATAAAAGCTGACAGAAACAAAAGAAAAGTATACATTATTCAAGATTTGAAATAAAACTCAAATGAAAATCTTGTTTAATTAAATATAAAAAGAAAATATTCTCATCTATAATACAGCTGAAACTAGAATATGACTATTTTAAATCATATATACAAAGATTTGATGATAGATTTGACTCAATAGAATACTCATTCTATAATATAGATGAAAATCCTGAGTATATTGTAATACACTGTGCATTATACAATAGTCTCAGAGTCAGATTGAAAGAGAAGTATGATCTAAATTAATTAAATATGAGATTCTTATTCTCAACTGAGACAGGAATTAAATACTTAATAGACTTTCTATCAGAAACTCAAGCAGCTACAAGAAGATGACTAAATTCAGAAATATCTGAATATGAAGAGAAGGAAATTAATCAGATATAGTCTGTTAAAACAGCTATATACTATCTTTTAATAATTTGTTTTATTACAGTCTCTCTTTACTTTATCTTTTCCTTTCAATTCCTTTCTATCTATCTATTTAATATGTCTATCTTTAAGACTGTGTTCTCTTTTCCTTTGTCATGATATTGTTAAATGATTTCAAAGTATCAGAAGATGTTAAAACACTGCAATTTGTAAACAGTTTTTGTATTCTGAGCTAAAATTTTCTGATTTTACATATCTGAAATTGATGAATGTATAATAGTTAACTTTACAGATATAGAAAAAACTCTGAGAATTAAAAAGTTCTCAGGTAGATGTCATAGTCTCTGACTGCATACATCTATAATTGAAGAATAATAATAATAATAACAATTATTTATCAAGAGATATTCAAACACATAACAACGCGTAAGAAATAGAGAAACAGTCAAATAGTTAAGCAGACACTGAGTTCTCAGATAGAAGCTTGCTCGCCAGTCGCTCTGACTCTGCAATAAGATCTTACAAGAGAATGTCAGTGAAAGACCTGAGAGTTCTGACACTCAGATATATGAGATATTCATACAATTACACCTTCAATGATTGATATAATCATGTCTAATAATAATATGAAACTCTTGAATGCGAGTATAGATGTGATGCCACAATGGCTCTGAGCAATATCGAAATTACAATAACAATAAATCGCTGATATGCATACAACTCAACAACTTCAATATGAAGAGATTCAATGATTAACTCATACAATTTCAACATCTACAGAATCAAATACAAAAGTACTGAAAGAATGCTTAGATGCTTCTGTATATTTCAATGCTTTCAATCTCACTCTCTACTCATCATGAAGAATGAAAATGCTTGTGAAACTGAGTGTAGATGAGAATGTCATCAGTTCATTAATTAATCAAGATTAATATATCAATGAATAATTGAAGAATTGTGTGAAACAGAAGTTTCATTCATGAATGAAAGTATGTAAATCAGTATTACAAACATCTGATAACATTATAAAATATCTTGATATTCTGTTTTAAGACACTGTCATACAACAGAAGATGTTAGATTAATTACAGAGTATCTGACAGAGAAATATTTCTCTTACAACATTCATCTCTGACTTCAATATCAAGATCTTAGAAGCAGGTAATTAAGCTTGAGAGAATCAAATAAAGATTAACATGCTTAAGAAGACATTAACTTTTGAACTCTTACAGATTCTTATAAGTGTAAATAAAGACTTAACTTATGAAGGCTTCTGCACACAGCTCTGAATATTGAATAACTGTCTTATCAAGCTCAAGAGTATACAGAACAGTGACAGAAGACATTACATCTCAGTCACTTATACATCTGTACTGAAGAGAAGTAACAGTAATGATGCAGATATTATGAACTTAATAGATTCAAATGTCTATGTATAAGCAAGAGTTTCTGTCATTTAAACAGGCTTCTGAGTCTCTGAGATCACTTCTGAAGAAGTCACTGATTGATATCAATATAAAGTATGTATCAACTGTAACTGATCAGAACACATTGCTTTCAACTGCTAATCAGTCTATGTATCTTCTCACTTGAAGAATGAATCAGTGCCTGTCCACATCAACTATATTACATTAGAGAAAGATTCAGAAGATAACTATGAGAATGTCTCAGTGAAACAGGAAAAAGATTAACTTCTATTCAAATTTGTAAACAGAAGCTTGAAGAGGTCAGATGATAATAATTTAAAGAGAAAATGATAATGAATGTGATTCTTATATCTACTATGATTAGACTGACCGTGTGACCGTGTCTGGGACCAGGACCAGATTTTTTGATAGTCCCATTACCAATTCGACTGATCCCATTACACGGTTTTAACATTATATAGTGGTCCCATACTGTCTCAGTGGGACTTACTGTCTACTCTTGTCACATTTTTCAAATGGGACCATGATTTCCACTTCTCATTTTAAATTATTTTTATTGCTTTAAATGACTTTAAATCTCATTTGAGTGTTACCAAAAAGCGTTACTTTTTAAAAAATTAAAAATAGTCTAAAAAAAACCTTAAAATGTCTAAAAATAGTAACTTTATGCCAAGAATGGGACTAAATGGGACCAAATGGGATCACTTTCTCATTTTTTTCAAGTCATGGTTCCATTTTAAGATCTGATATATAGTCACTTTACATGTTTTTTTGATAGCCAGTCCCAGCGGGATTCACGCCAAGAAATGTATGGGACCAGACCAAATGGGACCAAACGTGAAATTCATGGTCCCGGCGGCCAGTCTAACTATGATTAATATCATGTATAATATGAAAGTCATAATAGACAGCAGTCTATATCACTATATAATGATAAAATCTTCAGTTATAAGACATCATAACCATCAGCATATTCTCTTATCAAAACTCTAACTTCTCACAGAATTCAATGATTCAAAAGATGTTTACACTTATTATATAATGAAACTAAATATAGATGTCAGAGAACATCAGTGTGAAGATATCTACATATATAAAGTTAATAATCTTGATTATAATCTAATATTAGAACTTACCTGACTATCTGAACAAGACATCTTGTTAAACACTTGAAACAGAAGTCTAATATTCTCTAATAATAATAGAATTCATGAAGATGATATTC
Organism: Blastomyces dermatitidis ER-3; assembly: GCF_000003525.1. Taxonomy (NCBI): domain Eukaryota; kingdom Fungi; phylum Ascomycota; class Eurotiomycetes; order Onygenales; family Ajellomycetaceae; genus Blastomyces; species Blastomyces dermatitidis. Next base: position 1,433,214 of record NW_025544777.1, on the reverse strand, counting down.
ATAAGACTATGAACCTGACACAGATCTCTGTCAATACTTATAAAATACTTCAAAAAAGAAGTTATCAAAATCACTGACAAAGTCACTGATAACAGAACTATGTATTAATCTATTTCATCAGTCTGACTGATATCAAGAAAGCTCTAGAAAAGTTATTCTGTACTATAATAACAGATTCTCACACAAAACTCTCTCAATAATATCATGAATATCTAGATATCTTCTGATAAGATAATATTATAAATATACCTTCTTTACAAGGCTCAGAAGTGAATCACAGTATCAAATTAGAAAAGAAGAATGATAAGAATCTCAAGTCACTGTGAGACTCTCTTTATAATATGTCTCAAGATGAACTTCTTCTTCTTTAGAAGACACTCAATGATCTGTTAAATAAAGAATTCATATATATTAGTAACTCTTTCACTGCAGCTTCTATTCTCTTTGTAAAGAAGTCAGATGAAGAACTTCAATTCTGTATGAACTACTGAGATCTGAACAGATTGACAAAGAAAGATCAATATCTCTTATCTCTTATCAATGAAACTCTAGCATAGATCAGATAAGCTCAATGATTTATAAAGCTAGATATCATCATCACATTTCATAAGATCTGTATCACTGAAAAAGATGAGTAGCTTACAGTATTTCAAACATAATATAATCTCTTTGAATGAGTAGTCACACTCTTTGAACTGGCTAACACTCTCAGTATATTTCAGAAGTATATCAACTGAGCACTCTGAGATTTTCTTAATGAATTCACATCTGCATATCTTGATAATATTCTTATCTTCACTGATGAATTCAGGAAAGAATATCAAGAATATGTGTGAAAGATATTATAATAGCTACAAGAAGCAGAACTATCAATAGATATTGATAAGTATAATTTTAAAGTCAAGAATATCAAGTATCTGAGTTTTATTATAGAAGCTGGTAAGAGAATTCAAATGAATTCTGAGAAGATCTCTGTCATTCTCAAATGAGAAGCTTCATATACTGTGAAAGATGTATAAAGCTTCATTGAATTCACTAACTTCTATCAGTGATTTATATGAAACTTCTCAGATATTGCAAGACTACTTACAGAACTCACTAAGAAGAACTCAGTATTTCAATGATCAGTGAATGCTGAAGCTGTATTTATATAGATGAAGAAGATGTTCATTAATACTTCTCTACTGATAACATTTAATTCTAATTGTGAGACAGTTATTGAAGCTGATTTCTCTGACTATGTAACAGAAGAAGTGATATTGTAATATGATAATAAAGATATTCTATAATCATGTGTCTTCATGTCTAAGAAACTGAGTTCTGCTGAATGCAATTATAAGATCTATAATAAGAAACTTCTCACAATTGTACACTGTTTAGAAGAATAAGACTCTGAACTCTGAAGTGTCTTCAAATTCAAGATAGTTTTAGATTATAAGAATCTCAAATACTTCACAACTATCTGTAAACTCATTAAATAACAGAAGTGATAATCTGAGTTCTTAAGCTGCTTTCATTTTATGATACACTATCATTCTGACAGTCAGAACTCAATAACAGATGCTCTCTTATAATGAGAGTAGAACATATTATCTGATGTAACAGATACTCACTGAATGAACTGAGAGTATCAGCTCTTGAATCTGAAGATATTAGTTGATCAAGATAAAACAGCTCACAGTACTATACATACTTCTCTGATTAGAACTGTCACTGATATCTTAACTTCTTCTGAACCTATATTAGATGAGCTATAGTATATAGCAGCTCAAATCAATGAACTTCTTCAAGCACTCACTGAAGTAGTACATTAAGAAGTATTCTGATTTTCTTCAGAACTATGTATAAGAACTGACATCTCAGAATATTCAATCAATGATAATAATACTTTACAATTTCATGAATAACACTGAGTCTCTCACTCTGAACTCTTACACACTCAGATAATACAAGAGATGCATAATTTGTATATAACTAGTCATTCAGATTGTAAATAACTGTATAGAATAATCTTCTAAGAGTTCTACTAGTCTGAGATATTAAGCAGTATCAGATGCTTTATTTGAAACTGCAATCACTATTCTTCTATTATCTTATAAAAGAACTGTAGAAAAGATCTATTGAAATCACTTGATATTTCTGATAGAATCTGATAAGATATAGTAATTAACTTCACTGTTAATCTATTTGAGAGTAAGAATTATAGAAATATTCTGATTATCATGAATTAATTGAGTAAAGATATAATATTGAAATCTTGTAATAAGATAAATACTGAATAAGTCACTGAAGCTTTTCTACAGAGTCTGTTCTATTAAATGCATGAATTATCAAGATCTATAGTATCAGATTAAGACTGTCAATTTATCAGTACTCTCTGAACAAGAATCTGTCATGTTCTCAAGATTACATACTATCTGTCAACTGTCTATCACTCTGAGATCAATGATGTATCAGAATATATAATTCAGACTGTGAAGAATTATCTTCATAAGTTCTGTAATCACTTATAAGACAATTGATATAATCTTCTTCTACACATAGAGATTGCTATCAATGATTAAGGTGCTGTTTCAACGGATATAAGTCTGTTCTTTCTTATACACAGTTATCACATGAAGATGTTAGATCTTTTAGAGACTACACAGTTCACACTGAATCTTCACAGTTTGATTCAGATCACTAATAATATAGTAATGAAGCTCTGAGATCTCTGTAATTAAGCAGAGGCCTTTATGATAACTGTGAAACAAGATTAAGAGAATTAAATTAATGTTTATCAAGACTCTGCTGAACAATATAAGATAGAAGATCTAATATGATTGAATCTTAAGAATATATAAATCATATGTTTATCTCATACACTGAATTACTGTTATATCAGATATAAAGTAATAGAGATTCTAGATAGTTATAACTACTGTCTTGACACATTACTAGATATTTATAATGTATTTCACACAAGCTTGCTTCATTACACTGTCACTGATTCATTTTCTTCTCAACTGACTTCTGACTGACAGTCATCAGGCATTATAGAAGAAGATAATGAGCTTGAGTAAGAGATTGAGAATATTCTCAATGAGAGACTTCACAGCTGCAGTCAGTAATATTTTGTAAAATGAGTCAGCTATAATCAACTAATCTGAACTCTGAGTTCTGCATTATCTGAAACAGCAGCTCTTAACTGATAAGAAATGCTTCTGAAAGAGACAGACTAATATGACAGGCTGTGTCTGATCAATTATATAGACTATTCTGTTACACTTCATAGATTCTTTCACTTCACTCTCAAATACATACACTTTGATTCTCAGTCATTCTCAATCACTGATTCTCGGCTGCTATGAATATATATAGATTCTTCCACTCTGAAGCTTCACTGTGTACATCATTACATACATGTATAAATATTCACTCTGATTACTGATTTCTACACTTTCTCTTTCTTTTCTTCTCTAATGTTTTTCTCTTTGTTATATAAGACCTATCAATATCATACTGATCTATTCGGCGTAGGCCTCTTACAATAATCTCTGAGAATACAGACAATAAAATATCTGTAAGAGAAGATTTTTTCATGAAGTCTATAAGATACTGTGAATAAAGATCAGTGATCTTCTTCTTCAAGAAGTTATCACTTACACAGAGAAGATTTAATACTTGTAATCAAGAAATATTAGTAATTATTGAATTCTTTAAAATCTGATAATATTATCTTCAGAGTAGTAGGTATTCAGTATAAGTTCTCACTGATTATATAAATCTACATTACTTCTTGATAACAAAGAGCTTGATAGAATATTAAGTCAGATAAGCAGTGCTGCTTTCAGAGTATAATTTCTATATTTAATATTATTTAGATCAGCTTAACTCTGCTGATATACTATTTAAACAGTCTGATTATAATATTATTAATAAGAAGAAGAATTCTATAAAAGAATCTCTATCATCACTGTAGAAGAAGCTGACTGCAGAGAGTTGAGATTCTCTGAAGCTTGAAAATGACACTGATAAGACAGCTGTATAACTCAGTATAGAAGATGAAAGAAAATCTGAGTCTCTATAGAGAACTGACACTGAAGATTATAAGCTTCTTATATTATATTTTACTATCATTGAATTAATAAAGAATGAAACAGTCTACAATCTTTCAATCTGATTACTTTTAAAATTTATTAATAAGTTTCAGTAGAGAGATATCTCTACTACAGCTTGAATTTAGAAGTTGAAGAAGAAAGAGTCTGATTTATACTTGAAAGAGACAGACTCTGAGCAGAGCAGTACTGCTAAGAAATTAAGTCACTGATAACTAGAAGAATGTAAACTTCTACTGTTAAATGATTCAGTCTTTATCTCTTATAGCAGAGCAGTGTATTAGAAGTTATTAAGAATTCATTATAATAATTCTCATACTGAACACTTCAGATTAGAGAAGACTGAAGAGCTTCTAAAATATAAATATATTTAAGACAAGCTTCAGATAGATATTAAAGAGTATATTAAGACTTATAATATCTATTAAAGAATAAAGATTCTGTAGTATAAGTAATACAGTGAGTTGATATTACTGCCTGTTTCAAAGAACTTATGATAGAATCTATTAATAAATTTCATAATTGATCTGCTGAAGGCAACAAGAGTCAAAGAATATAACTTAATTTTAGTTATTATTAACTACTTTATAAAGATGACTAAATATATCTCTATTTATAAAAAATTAAAGCCTCTGAATTAACTGATCTATTTTTAGATATCATTATTTATAATCACAGTGCTCTGAAATTATTAATAATAGATTAAGAATTTCTCTTCATCAGTAAATACTGATCAGCTTTTTACTATTATTTTATAATAAGATATCTTCTCAGTATCATATTTCATTCACAGACAGATGATTAGACAGAATATCAGAATCAGATATTAGAATAGTATCTTCAAGTATTCTATTTATATTATCAGAATAATTAGCTTAAACATCTTCTGATCACTGAATTCATATATAATAATATAAAGAATGCAATCTTAAAAGTATCTTCTTTCTATACTTATTATAAATATAATTCTTCATTACTCAGTGACATCACAGATGATGTTTCAAAAAGAGAGATAGATAGTCAAATGTTAAATAGATATAGAGAATAAAGTATCTCTCAGTATCAGAAGTAAAAGTGAGATTGAAACTTTTGA